>NC_068421.1:95297653-95315153 GCF_023373465.1 Oncorhynchus keta | reverse complement strand
TGCTCTATAGCATTCTAGAACCACTGCTCTATAGCATTCTAGAACCACTGCTCTATAGCATTCTTTGTTCATTTCTCTACCATAAGCCACCTCCCATGTTGTTTTACACAATTTGGCAGATGCCGTGACGAGATCCTTAGGCCTATTCTCGTGCCATTCATCCGCTGTCATCACCTCATGTTTCAGTATGATAATGCACGGCCCCGTCGCAAGGATCTGTACACAATTCTTGGAAGCTGAAAATGTCCCAGTTCTTCCATGGCCAGAATACTCACCAGACATGTCACTCTTTGAGCATGTTTGGGATGCTCTGGATCGACATGTATGACAGCGTGTTCCAGTTCCCACCAATATCCAGCAACTTCACACAGCCATTGAAGAGGAGTGGGACACCATCCCACAGGTCACAATCAACAACCTGATCAACTCCATGTGAAGGAGATGTGTCGCGCTGCATGAGGCAAATGACGGTCACACCAGGTACTGACTGGTTTTCATCAGGCAAATGACGGTCACACCAGATACTGACTGGTTTTCATCAGGCAAATGGTGGTCACACCAGATACTGACTGGTTTTCATCAGGCAAATGGTGGTCACACCAGATACTGACTGGTTTTCATCAGGCAAATGGTGGTCACACCAGATACTGACTGGTTTTCATCAGGCAAATGGTGGTCACACCAGATACTGACTGGTTTTCATGAGGTAAATGGTGGTCACACCAGATACTGACTGGTTTTCATCAGGCAAATGGTGGTCACACCAGATACTGACTGGTGTTCTGATCCACGCCTCTACTTTTTTTAAGGTATCTGTGACCAACAGATAAATATATGTATTCCCAGTCATGTGAAATCCATAGATTAGGGCCTCATGAATTTATTTCAATTGACTGGTTTCCTCATATATGAACTCAGTCAAATCTTTGAAATTGTTGCATGTTGCGTTTATATTTCTGTTCAGTATATATGTTGAAAATCCATGTGAAACTTCACACGTGTCTGACTCATGCGAAAAAAATACATTTTAAAAATGCACGTGCCATTTTTCACGTGATTTGTGCACATGAGTGTTTATACATGTGTCCGAAAACCACATTTATTTATTTTCTCACGTCTTTTTTGTAAGAGGGGGTAGTAGGTAGGGGCGAATGGAGGGGTGGAGGGGTAGAGGCGTAGGGTAGAGGTGGAGAGTTGGAGGTAGGAGGGTGGAGGTAGGAGGGTAGAAGGGTGGAGGTAGGAGGGTGGAGGTAGAAGGGTGGAGGGTGGAGGTAGAAGGGTGGAGGGTGGAGGGTGGAGGAAGGAGGGTGGAGGTAGAAGGGTGGAGGTAGAAGGGTGGAGGGTGGAGGAAGGAGGGTGGAGGTAGGAGGGTGGAGGAAGGAGGGTGGAGGTAGGAGGGTAGAAGGGTGGAGGTAGGAGGGTGGAGGTAGAAGGGTGGAGGAAGGAGGGTGGAGGTAGGAGGGTAGAAGGGTGGAGGTAGGAGGGTGGAGGTAGAAGGGTTGAGGTAGAAGGGTGGAGGGTGGAGGAAGGAGGGTGGAGGTAGGAGGGTGGAGGAAGGAGGGTGGAGGTAGGAGGGTGGAGGTAGAAGGGTGGAGGTAGAAGGTTGGAGGTAGAAGGGTGGAGGTAGGAGGGTAGAAGGGTGGAGGTAGGAGGGTGGAGGTAGAAGGGTGGAGGTAGCAGGGTGGAGGTAGAAGGGTGGAGGTAGAAGGGTGGAGGTAGGAGGGTGGAGGTAGGAGGGTGGAGGTAGAAGGGTGGAGGTAGAAGGGTGGAGGTAGGAGGGTGGAGGTAGGAGGGTGGAGGTAGAAGGGTGGGGGTAGAAGGGTGGAGGTAGAAGGGTGGAGGTAGGAGGGTGGAAATTGGAGGGTGGAGGTAGGAGGGTGGAGGAAGCTGGGCTTGCTGAAGTGTTAGAAGTGTTAGAACTCCTGCAGGAATTAACCCCCCTCCCTCCCCCGCTCTGAGCTGTACAGCGAGGGCCGATGCCAAGGGAGCTCAGGAACACTGAGGTTCAAATTTTGCTCAGACCTCTGTCATATAATCACAACCTCTTACCCATACAACCCCTGAGGTATGTATCGCCTAATCAGTGATAATAAACCCTCTGAAATATATTTGATATCACCCTAGTGTTATTCACCAAGGTACTATAGTAGTAAACCATTGACTGACCCAGGGGCTATAGTAGTAAACCATTGACTGACCCAGGGGCTATAGTAGTAAAACATTGACTGACCCAGGGACTATAGTAGTAAACCACTTAGCCCGCTTGCTAACGCCAGTCCTGCCCAACAGAGACATACCAGTACAAGACATGCAACTCTTCTCAGCTTTCCAGCCTGAGCTGCAACCTCGTCTCAAAGCTTTTCGTATTATTCTGTACGTAAATCAGAGGAAAGATCCATTTAGCATGAGATGTAACGAATTACAATTCATATTATATGTTATGAATTTTCAAAACATACAACATGTTATGAATTTGCAAAAATTATGATATGTTAGGAATTCTAGCTAGGTGGCTAATGTTAGATAACTGGCTAACATTAGCTAGGCTAGGGGTTAGGGTTAAGTTTAGGAGTTAGGTTAAAAGGTTAAGGTTACGTTTAAGGAAAGGTTTAGCTAAAAGGGTTAAGGTTAGGGGAAGGGTTAGCTAACATGCTAAGTAGCTGCAAAGTAGCTAAAAAAGTAGTAAATATTTGAAAGTTGCTAATTAGGTGAAATGCTGAAGTTGTTTGTGCTCAGATTCAAACTCGCAACCATTTGGTTGCTTGACATTTGTAATATATGCCCACCCATCCACCCCGACCGATCACATAACTTTAGTTTTTTTGCCTTAAGTAACCATCTATCTTATGTAACCCTACCAAACGTAGCATATGGGTGGCAGGTAGCCTGGCGGGGGGAGTGTTGGACTAGTAACCGAAAGGTTGCTGGTTCGAATCCCCGAGCTGACAAGGCAAAAATCTATCATTCTACCCCTGAGCAAGGCAGTTAACCCACTGTTCCCCAGACGCCATGGATGTTGATTAAGGCAGGCCTCCGCACCTCTCTGATTCAGAGGGGTGGGGTTACATGCAGAAGACACATTTCAGTTGAATGCATTGTTGTACAACTGAGTAGGTAACCTCCTTTCGCCATATCATACTAATTTGAGCTTCCCGGATGTACTATGTTACGTTTAGTCTATGAGACCAGGCTGTGAGCTTTGAAATGTAGCATTGCTCTGCTTCAAGTCAACTCAGTGGGAGGGAAGACCTCTGAGGAATCTATGGAATGCTTTCTTACGCTTACCCAGGGGAATCAACGGACCGAGGGAGGCAAAATATTTACTGTGAAAAACAGAGCTATTTGAAAAGCAAAAAGCACTAGTTGCCAACAGCAGGCTTGAGGGAGGCATAGCTCACATGAGAGAACAGAGCAAGGCTAGACATGGCTCCTCTTGAAAACGGGCAATAGGTAGCCTAGCGGTCAACGCATTGGGCCAGTAACCGACAGATTGCTGGTTTGAATATTCAAGCCGATGAGGAGAAAAATATGTTGATGTGCCCTCGAGCAAGGCACTTAATTAAGTTTAAAAGTTCCTCCAGGGGTAACTGTCCTACTATAACTGAACCTTTAATGCATTTCACTGGACATATCTGGTGCAACGTGACAATAAAACATGTTGTTTATAAAACAAATGTAAAAAAAATGATGATGATTTTTAAAACACATGATTTTTGGAAATCCTATGGTCACATTATTATTCTAAAACTTTACAAGATAAAGAGACATTTCTAATAACCAACTCTGAAGACCACTTCACATCGGAGTGAGACATGTAACAGATGGGAGGTTTTCACATTTAACAGATGGGAGATTTTCACATTTAACAGATGGGAGGTTTTCACATTTAACAGATGGGAGGTTTTCACATTTAACAGATGGGAGGTTTTCACATGTAACAGATGGGAGGTTTTCACATGTAACAGATGGGAGGTTTTCACATTTAACAGATGGGAGGTTTTCACATTTAACAGATGGGAGGTTTTCACATTTAACAGATGGGAGGTTTTCACATTTAACAGATGGGAGGTTTTCACATTTAACAGAAGTGAGGTTTTCACATTTAAAAAAAGTGCTCCTGGGACTCAATATTCCAGCCACATGACGGTGGGGTCTTTGGCAAGACACAAAGTTCATATCTCATTTAATGCTTCAACCATAGCTGTACAATATAAAATAGTGCTCTATTTAATTATGTTGCTTCAACCATCTACATTCTTAGAAGGAAATGTAAAATAAAATAAAAACGTCTTTCACAGAGTGAGAATGATGAAGTTGATCAACAGAGGAAGGGAGGAAGGACTGTTTCATTCAGAACATTAATCACCAAAGGTGTTTTTATTAATCAGATTTAATAAATACAGAAAAAAACCCTCTGAAACATATTTTACATTTTTCTCTACGAAGAACAAAATGGCAGCCAATTGCCTTCCTTTTTTTAATAGAGCTTAATATGATGTAAATATGTTTGAATGTTCTGTGGTGAATGTTCTGGAATGGAATGTGTAGACCTGAGTTAGTTTTATTGTACCAGATAAGTATTCCTCTGAGTTGCTGAGTTGGTTGGACTGTGCGTCACAGCTGTGTAAAATGCCAGAGACATTCCTCTGAGCTGAGAGTGTTGTTTGATTAGAGATAATTAAAAGCAGACTAGTTGGAATGCAATGCAGCAGATGTGGTGGAGGAGAGAGAAAGAATTCTGGAAAGAAAGCAGATGTTCACGAAAACAGTGACAAATATGTAAAAAAAAAATGAAATGTAATGAAAATTATAGAAAATATTTTTTAAAGAAGGTCACATTTTCATGTCAATTTTGGGATGAGGTGCTTCAGAAGATAATTATGGTACATGCCTGTCAAATATTGAACACCATTTTTTTTAAATGTATTTTGTGGTTGTTTGGAGGGTGTTCATGTATTCCTTTACCGTAATTCAATCACTTTGTCATCAGAAACCACAGTGAAACATGGGCAAATAGACAGTTAATTGGTGGTGGAAATGTAAGTATCGATTTTAAAAACAAACAGACGGATTTGTGTATCTTATTTTTAATCTATGGTCAATTAACAACGTTGCTTGTCAGTCAAGGTGTATACAGTCAAGGTGTCTACTGTCAAGGTGTCTACAGTCAAGGTGTCTACTGTCAAGGTGTCTACTGTCAAGGTGTCTACTGTCAAGGTGTATACTGTCAAGGTGTATACTGTCAAGGTGTCTACTGTCAAGGTGTCTACTGTCAAGGTGTCTACTGTCAAGGTGTCTACTGTCAAGGTGTCTACTGTCAAGGTGTATACTGTCAAGGTGTCTACTGTCAAGGTGTCTACTGTCAAGGTGTATACAGTCAAGGTGTCTACTGTCAAGGTGTCTACTGTCAAGGTGTCTACTGTCAAGGTGTATACTGTCAAGGTGTCTACTGTCTACTGTCAAGGTGTCTACTGTCAAGGTGTCTACTGTCAAGGTGTATACTGTCAAGGTGTCTACTGTCAAGGTGTCTACTGTCAAGGTGTCTACTGTCAAGGTGTATACTGTCAAGGTGTCTACTGTCTACTGTCAAGGTGTCTACAGTCAAGGTGTCTACTGTCAAGGTGTCTACTGTCAAGGTGTATACTGTCAAGGTGTCTACTGTCTACTGTCAAGGTGTATACTGTCAAGGTGTCTACTGTCAAGGTGTCTACTGTCAAGGTGTATACTGTCAAGGTGTCTACTGTCAAGGTGTCTACTGTCAAGGTGTCTACTGTCAAGGTGTCTACTGTCAAGGTGTCTACTGTCTACTGTCAAGGTGTCTACTGTCAAGGTGTCTACTGTCAAGGTGTCTACTGTCAAGGTGTCTACTGTCTACTGTCAAGGTGTCTACTGTCAAGGTGTATACTGTCAAGGTGTCTACTGTCAAGGTGTCTACTGTCAAGGTGTATACTGTCAAGGTGTCTACTGTCAAGGTGTCTACTGTCAAGGTGTCTACTGTCAAGGTGTATACTGTCAAGGTGTCTACTGTCTACTGTCAAGGTGTCTACAGTCAAGGTGTCTACTGTCAAGGTGTATACTGTCAAGGTGTCTACTGTCAAGGTGTCTACTGTCAAGGTGTCTACTGTCAAGGTGTCTACTGTCAAGGTGTCTACTGTCTACTGTCAAGGTGTCTACAGTCAAGGTGTATACTGTCAAGGTGTCTACTGTCAAGGTGTCTACTGTCAAGGTGTCTACTGTCTACTGTCAAGGTGTCTACTGTCAAGGTGTCTACTGTCAAGGTGTATACTGTCAAGGTGTCTACTGTCTACTGTCAAGGTGTCTACTGTCAAGGTGTCTACTGTCAAGGTGTCTACTGTCAAGGTGTCTACTGTCAAGGTGTCTACTGTCAAGGTGTATACAGTCAAGGTGTCTACTGTCAAGGTGTCTACTGTCAAGGTGTATACTGTCAAGGTGTCTACTGTCAAGGTGTCTACTGTCAAGGTGTATACAGTCAAGGTGTCTACTGTCAAGGTGTATACTGTCAAGGTGTCTACTGTCAAGGTGTCTACAGTCAAGGTGTATACTGTCAAGGTGTCTACAGTCAAGGTGTATACTGTCAAGGTGTCTACTGTCTACTGTCAAGGTGTATACAGTCAAGGTGTATACTGTCAAGGTGTCTACTGTCAAGGTGTCTACTGTCTACTGTCAAGGTGTCTACTGTCTACTGTCAAGGTGTCTACTGTCAAGGTGTCTACTGTCTACTGTCAAGGTGTCTACTGTCAAGGTGTCTACTGTCTACTGTCAAGGTGTCTACTGTCAAGGTGTCTACTGTCTACTGTCAAGGTGTCTACTGTCAAGGTGTATACTGTCAAGGTGTCTACTGTCAAGGTGTATACTGTCAAGGTGTCTACTGTCTACTGTCAAGGTGTCTACTGTCAAGGTGTCTACTGTCAAGGTGTCTACTGTCTACTGTCAAGGTGTATACAGTCAAGGTGTCTACTGTCAAGGTGTCTACTGTCAAGGTGTATACAGTCAAGGTGTCTACTGTCTACTGTCAAGGTGTCTACTGTCTACTGTCAAGGTGTCTACTGTCAAGGTGTCTACAAGGTGTCTACTGTCAAGGTGTCTACTGTCAAGGTGTATACTGTCAAGGTGTCTACTGTCAAGGTGTCTACTGTCAAGGTGTCTACTGTCAAGGTGTCTACTGTCAAGGTGTCTACTGTCAAGGTGTCTACTGTCAAGGTGTCTACTGTCAAGGTGTCTACTGTCTACTGTCAAGGTGTCTACTGTCAAGGTGTCTACTGTCAAGGTGTCTACTGTCAAGGTGTATACTGTAGATTAGCACTGAGGTCTCTGAGACACTTCTTCAGACATTGCAACAAGTTAGCAATAAATGTGTTTATTGATAAAGACCAGCCTTGTCCATTTGGTTGTCCATTTATTTTTTTTTAAACCGTCTTGTTTATTGGTGAAAACCAGCCTTATGTATTCATAAAGACCAGTCTTGTTTATTGGTGAAAACCAGCCTTATGTATTCATAAAGACCAGTCTTGTTTATTGGTGAAAACCAGCCTTATGTATTCATAAAGACCAGTCTTGTTTATTGGTGAAAACCAGCCTTATGTATTCATAAAGACCAGTCTTGTTTATTGGTGAAAACCAGCCTTATGTATTCATAAAGACCAGTCTTGTTTATTGGTGAAAACCTGCCTTATGTATTCATAAAGACCAGTCTTGTTTATTGGTGAAAACCAGCCTTATGTATTCATAAAGACCAGTCTTGTTTATTGGTGAAAACCAGCCTTATGTATTCATAAAGACCAGTCTTGTTTATTGGTGAAAACCAGCCTTATGTATTCATAAAGACCAGTCTTGTTTATTGGTGAAAACCTGCCTTATGTATTCATGAAGACCAGTCTTGTTTATTGGTGAAAACCAGCCTTATGTATTCATAAAGACCAGTCTTGTTTATTGGTGAAAACCTGCCTTATGTATTCATAAAGACCAGTCTTGTTTATTGGTGAAAACCAGCCTTGACTATTGGTAAATACCAGCCTTGTCTATTGGTAAAGACCAGCCTTGTCTATTTGTAAAGACCAGCCTTGACTATTGGTAAAGACCAGCCTTGTCTATTTGTAAAGACCAGCCTTGACTATTGGTAAAGACCAGCCTTGTCTATTGGTAAAGACCAGCCTTGTCTATTGGTAAATACCAGCCTTGTCTATTGGTAAAGACCAGCCTTGTCTATTTGTAAAGACCAGCCTTGACTATTGGTAAAGACCAGCCTTGTCTATTTGTAAAGACCAGCCTTGACTATTGGTAAAGACCAGCCTTGTCTATTGGTAAAGACCAGCCTTGTCTATTGGTAAATACCAGCCTTGTCTATTGGTAAAGACCAGCCTTGTCTATTTGTAAAGACCAGCCTTGTCTATTGGTAAAGACCAGCCTTGTCTATTGGTAAAGACCAGCCTTGACTATTGGTAAAGACCAGCCTTGACTATTGGTAAAGACCAGCCTTGACTATTGGTAAAGACCAGCCTTGACTATTGGTATAGACCAGCCTTGACTATTGGTATAGACCAGCCTTGACTATTGGTAAAGACCAGCCTTGTCTATTGGTATAGACCAGCCTTGTCTATTGGTAAAGACCAGCCTTGTCTATTGGTAAAGACCAGCCTTGTCTATTGGTAAAGACCAGCCTTGTCTATTGGTAAAGACCAGCCTTGTCTATTGGTAAAGACCAGCCTTGTCTATTGGTAAAGACCAGCCTTGTCTATTGGTAAAGACCAGCCTTGTCTATTGGTAAAGACCAGCCTTGTCTATTGGTAAAGACCAGCCTTGTCTATTGGTAAAGACCAGCCTTGACTATTGGTAAAGACCAGCCTTGTCTATTGGTAAAGACCAGCCTTGTCTATTGGTAAAGACCAGCCTTGACTATTGGTAAAGACCAGCCTTGACTATTCGTAAAGACCAGCCTTGACTATTGGAGAAAACAAGCCTTGTCTGTTGGTGAAAACCAGCTTTGTCTATTTATAAAGACCAGCGTTGTCTGTTGATAAAGACCAACCTTGTTTATTTGTGATAACCAGCCTTGTCCATTGGTGAAAACCAGCCTTGTCTATTGGTGAAAACCAGCCTTGTCTATTGGTGAAAACCAGCCTTGTCCATTGGTGAAAACCAGCCTTGTCCATTGGTGAAAACCAGCCTTGTCTATTGGTGAAAAACAGCCTTGTTTGTTGATAAAGACCAGCCTTGTCTAATGGTAAAGACCAGACTTGTTTATTGATAAAAACAGCCTTGTTGATTGGTGAAAACCAGCCTTGTTTATTGGTGAAAACCAGCCTTGTTTTTGATAAAGACCAGCCTTGTCTATTGGTGAAAACCAGCCTTGCCTACTGATAAAGACCAGTCTTGTCTATTGATAAAGAGCAGCCTTGTTTATTGGTGAAAACCAGCCTTGTCTATTGGTGAATAGCAGCCTTGTCCATTGGTGAAAACCAGCCTTGTCTATTGGTGAAAACCAGCCTTGTCTATTGGTGAAAACCAGCCTTGTCCATTGGTGAAAACCAGCCTTGTCTATTGGTGAAAAACAGCCTTGTTTGTTGATAAAGACCAGCCTTGTCTAATGGTAAAGACCAGACTTGTTTATTGATAAAAACAGCCTTGTTGATTGGTGAAAACTAGCCTTGTTTATTGGTGAAAACCAGCCTTGTTTTTGATAAAGACCAGCCTTGTCTATTGGTGAAAACCAGCCTTGCCTACTGATAAAGACCAGTCTTGTCTATTGATAAAGAGCAGCCTTGTTTATTGGTGAAAACCAGCCTTGTCTATTGGTGAAAAGCAGCCTTGCTTGTTGGGGAAAACCAGCATTGTCTATTGGTGAAAACCATCCTTGTCTATTGGTGAAAACCAGCCTTGTTTTGATAAAGACCAGCCTTGTATTTTGATAAAGACCAGCCTTGTTTATTGGTGAAAACCAGCCTTGTCTATTGGTGAAAACCAGCCTTGTCTGTTGGTGAAAACCAGCCTTGTCTGTTGGTGAAAACCAGCCTTGTCTATTGGTGAAAACCAGCCTTGTTTATTGGTGAAAACCAGCCTTGTTTATTGGTGAAAACCAGCCTTGTTTATTGGTGAAAACCAGCCTTGTTTATTGGTGAAAACCAGCCTTGTTTATTGGTGAAACCCAGCCTTGTTTTTGATACAGATCAGCCTTGTTTTTTTGATACAGACCAGCCTTTTCTATTGATGGCTCTAGACAGACTCTTTGTTTCACCATGTGCACTAGAGGAAATCCTCTGCAATCACCCCCACTGGGCTACACTGGGACTGTGTGTGTGTCCCCACAAGGATAGCTGTACAAGACTGTGTGTGTGTCCCCACAAGGATAGCTGTACAAGACTGTGTGTGTGTGTGCGAGTGCGTGTGTTTGTAATGCGCCAATGATATATTGTGATGCAGGTTTCTTGCCAACAGTCAAGCAGGTGGCAGAGTTGTTTTTCTCCTCTGAATAAACCATCCTTCACCCGCTGAAAGGGAGACACTATTAATGTCCGTCTATTGACTCTGATTAGATGGGCTTGTACTTGTAATACATGTCTGCTCTGCCTTGTGTTAAGTTGACACAGGATGCATTATATATATATATATATATATATATATATATATATATATATATATATATATATATATATATATATATATATATATATATATATATATATATATATATATATATATACATACATACATATGTGTATAACCTTGGAAGACTTGGAAGACTCCATCTCAGCCAATAGGATTGAAATGTTGCATATTCATAATGTGTATTTGCAAGTGCAGAAGTTCCCTTGTCGGCCATTTTCTACCATCGACGAGAAAAACATCAACAAAGTCTTAAAGATATATATTACTGTTTTTATTCCATTATTGAAATGTTAATGGCACAGACAAGTTCTCCACAGCAACATCAGGGCTCAACCAGCGAGGTGTTTACACTAAAACCACGCAGCTTGGTTTATATAGGCTCATGTTAGAACAAATCTTTGGCATCATTTTTTTTTCTCACATCAATAAAATACTAAAAATGAAATAATATACAAAATATATTAACTTCTTTTCTCAGTTCAAAACGACAACTTTATGTAAACAGAGTCCAATTTATAGTGAAAAGGGTATCAACAAGCAAATGGTTCTGACACAGAGCATATGACCAGCAAATGGTTCTGACACAGAGCATATGACCAGCAAATGGTTCTGATACAGAGCATATGACCAGCAAATGGTTCTGACACAGAGCATATGACCAGCAAATGGTTCTGACACAGAGCATATGACCAGCAAATGGTTCTGATACAGAGCATATGACCAGCAAATGGTTCTGACACAGAGCATATGACCAGCAAATGGTTCTGATACAGAGCATATGACCAGAAAATGGTTCTGACACAGAGCATATGACCAGCAAATGGTTCTGACACAGAGCATATGACCAGCAAATGGTTCTGACACAGAGCATATGACCAGCAAATGGTTCTGACACAGAGCATATGACCAGCAAATGGTTCTGACACAGAGCATATGACCAGCAAATGGTTCTGACACAGAGCATATGACCAGCAAATGGTTCTGACACAGAGCATATGACCAGCAAATGGTTCTGACACAGAGCATATGACCAGCAAATGGTTCTGATACAGAGCATATGACCAGCAAATGCACTGTGAGAGAAAGAAGAAAATAAGTATAATTTGAAGATGGTGAAGGACTGTAGAGTTTGAATACAACACTCGTCTCACATTCCAGTCAAAAACAATCATTTAGATTCCTGCTCTGACACACACACACACACACACAGAGAGAGAGAGCTAACTGGTATCAACACATGTCACCATCCCAATAGATGCAGGCTGAAGTTTAAATTAGGGACACATACAAAACATGTAAAAAAGACATTCAGACCTCAGAAATGTGAGATCCTCAAGCAAGGAGGGGGAAAAACAGCACACTTCAAAATAACACTGGGGTTTATTTAGCACGATCAACAAATAGACTGGCAGATGCAAGACAGATATGGCTAGCTCTCTGTCTCCACGGATATGTTGCTGTGTATAACTACTCAGCGATTTACAAGACGCTCAGATGCTCCTGGTAGAAACCAGCTACCGTGGAGGCTCGGCAGAAATAAATAGACTGAAAAAGAGACTAGAATCCTCAGAATGTACACCGTGTTAAATCAAAGGTGAAGGGTCAGACTCTAGATAGCATAATTCTCGGATCCGAGTGGGAGCATTCCATCAGGGAAGGAACGTCAGTCGTTTAGCCCGGCTTGTCAGCAGAGGGTGGTGGGACAGAGGCATTCTGGGTATCGACTGTCTGGGACCCAAACCAATAACCCGGCTGTGTTCCAAATGTCATCTTATTCCCTAAATCGTCAGGGTTCTCCAATTATGTTTTATTGTCGAACATTATAGACAGTATAAAAAACACCAGCAAAATCAGCTCCAAGTGATTTTAATTTGGTTAATCTGTTCCAAAGTACACCCCCCCCCCTGCATAATAGAGATATATATCTGATCTATACTAATGTTTTTTATTTTATTTTACCTTTATTTAACCAGGCAAGTCAGTTAAGAACAAATTCTTATTTTCAATGACGGTCTAGGAACAGTGGGTTAACTGGTCTAGGAACAGTGGGTTAACTGGTCTAGGAACAGTGGGTTAACTGGTCTAGGAACAGTGGGTTAACTGGTCTAGGAACAGTGGGTTAACTGGTCTAGGAACAGTGGGTTAACTGGCCTAGGAACAGTGGGTTAACTGGTCTAGGAACAGTGGGTTAACTGGTCTAGGAACAGTGGGTTAACTGGCCTAGGAACAGTGGGTTAACTGGCCTAGGAACAGTGGGTTAACTGGCCTAGGAACAGTGGGTTAACTGGTCTAGGAACAGTGGGTTAACTGGTCTATGAACAGTGGGTTAACTGGTCTAGGAACAGTGGGTTAACTGGTCTAGGAACAGTGGGTTAACTGCCTTGTTCAAGGGGCAGTTAAGCAAGGTTTATAAAATGATCATGTTATAATCCTATTTAAAAAATAAGAAAAGGGGGGTTTCTTGCGGTCAATTTGCAATCTACAAATCATTTGTTATTATGTTGCGGCCCTCCCCTGACCATCCGCTCAAGAAGAAAATCGGCCTGCGGCTGAATCTAGTTGATGATCCCTGGCCTCTACAGGGCACTAATTATAACCAGGGCACTACATGGGGAATAGGGATGCTATTTGGGACACAGCCTGGGCATCTCAGACATCAGGCCCAGTGGTGTGAACGGCAGCCTCTCCTCTTCCTCGTCCTCTGTTTCTCAAAGAGGAAGAGCAGTCAGGTCAGACAGACATGCCATCCACCGTTACTCCACCCTCCAGTCTAAAACAAGGCCCATTCCCATTCCAGTGTTAAAGCTGGGAGGGCGCGGAGCCTCAACATACAGTCTGTGATGTGTAGGGAGAGGAGAGTGCCAACTGCATAGTTTAATTTAGGCTTGGGAATGCAGAAGTTGGGTTTGTTTGGTATTTACGGTACTCAAGCACACTGTGAAATGGACCACTCATCCAAGGATATCGGAGGAGGAAGAGGAGGAGAGATTACTCTTACAACTGTCTTCACCAAGCACGTATATTAGCGTTACAACATAATAGGAAGGTTATGTGTAATCATAGAACAAGCTAAAAGTAGCCGTGGGATAGTGATGTAGTTTTTTCCCCAGGAATGTTTGACTTGGCATGCTGAGCTCAAAGTATCTAACACACTGTCTGTCCATGACGGAAACAGATATGCAGTATGAATAGAAGTGTATAGACAAGGGTCTAGGGGTGGTGAATGACAGACAGACAGACAGACAGACAGACAGACAGACAGACAGACAGATTTCTTAAAGGCCAAACGACACACAACTCTTCAAACAAACACATCACGTCACACTACGAGCAGCACTTAAACAAGAATATAAATACATCAAAATAAAACACCAACTACATACTAATATAATAAAAAAACGCAGTTTGATTGATATCTCAGGTTGTGCAGCGATGCAGAAGCCTTGTCTGAGTACCTTGGAGGCTTCAGATGGAGACTGGGGTAGTTGCCCCTGGCAGGTCCACTAACTAGAGAACACGGCCAATTCAATTCTTCTTCACTTTTCTTAAGTGTAGAGAGAAAAACAGTCAAGTGGAGCAGAGCTCTCCTCTCTGTCTGCTACACACTTCCTGATGCTTCTGGATTCTTTTCTCAGGTAGGAAGGAAGGAAGGAAGGAAGGAAGGAAGGAAGGTAGGAAGGAAGGTAGGTGGGTGGGTAGGTAGGTAGGTAGGTAGGTAGGTAGGTAGGTAGGTAGGTAGGTAGGTAGGTAGGAAGGAAGGTAGGTAGATAGGAAGGATGGAAGGAAGGAAGGTAGGAAGGAAGGTAGGTAGGTGGGTAGGTAGGTAGGTAGGTAGGTAGATAGGAAGGAAGGTAGGTAGGTGGGTAGGTAGGTAGGTAGATAGGAAGGAAGGTAGGTAGGTAGATAGGAAGGAAGGAAGGAAGGTAGGTAGGAAACACATGTCCATGTCCGTCTCCAAACTGTCCCTCTGTCTTCAAAGGAAGTGTCCTTCTGGAGGCCAGTCTGGCCAGAAACAGACAGACGGGCAGGCTGTCTTCTTCGCTCTGGGTGGGATATGCAGGACAGGAAGTTGTCTCGGTCATCGACCATGTTTTCACTGTCCATCCACAGTTCAACGTTTGTTAAATAAGGATTTCTACTACGCCTGCTGCAGTGTCTGAACTGCTGGGGGGATCCACTGTGAGGTCAGCCTTTTGGGCTGGGACATCACTATCACACTGGCTGCTGTGGTCTCTTCTCTGGGGCTCGGAGTACGGGAGAGGCAGGGCCAGGGGGGTGCGGGGGTGTTGGTGGGGGGATCGGGACAGAGGAGACACTGCAGCAGCCGTCTGGTCATCAGAGAGGCTCTTTCCTACAAACACAGACAACAAGAGGAAGCTGGTTAATTACCAGATCACAGACCAACAAGAGGAAGCTGGTTAATTACCAGATCACAGACCAACAAGAGGAAGCTGGTTAATTACCAGATCACAGACCAACAAGAGGAAGCTGGTTAATTACCAGATCACAGACCAACAAGAGGAAGCTGGTTAATTACCAGATCACAGACCAACAAGAGGAAGCTGGTTAATTACCAGATCACAGACCAACAAGAGGAAGCTGGTTAATTAACATCTGTTCTGTGAGCTTCTCTGCCACGTCTATTGCAGAGCGTCAATCCCAGAGAGGAGATGACATACGGTACATGTTACTGAAATATGTAGTCATCTATTTGATGAATGTCCCCTCACTGGGTCCTCTCCCCAAACTCTAGTTTTTTTTTTAAAGAAGTGCAACATTCTGCCTGGCGACACGAAGCAAGCCCGCCAGTTGTCTCAGAGTTAATAGGCTGTTTTTAGAACTTACATTCCTCCAGGCGTTATGAACTGTGACCCCCCCCCCGCCCCCCCCCAGAAGACTAAAAAGAAGGAGAAGACAGAGCGATGTCATAATTCTCCAGATTCTTCAGGAAGTAGCTATATCTGCACTGAACTCTTGGCTCCTCTTGGCTCTCTGTCTTCTCCTACTTTTTCCATCTGTGTCCCGAATGCCCCCCCATGCCCTACATAGTACACTACTTTTGACCAGAGCCTTATGGACCCTTGACAAAAGTAGTGCAGACTATAGGGAATAGGGTTCCATAGTGTTCTGGTCAAAAGTAGTGCACTATGTAGGGTACCATTTGGGATGTAGGAATAGTCTTCTTGACATGAATGTATGGCCTGGGCTATAGCGCTCACCTTTTCCCCAGGTGGGTCGCTCCACCGGGCCATTGAAGGAGGTGGATGTGGAGGCGTTGGCAGTGGTGCTGATGGAGGGGACGGACCTGGCAGGGCGGAGGAGGGCCTGCTGCTCTGGTCCAGTCCGCTGCTGTAACACCCTGATCACGGCATCCTTCTCCAGGAGCTGGGAGTGCAGCGCTCGGATTCTAAGAGACACATGCGGAGATTTACATAGATGCGTTTGTGACATTCGCCATTCAGAAAAGACTGAACGAGAGGGAAAGGGGATAAGTATGACGTACGTACCTGTTCTCCATCTCCCGATGTCTGTGGCTGAATGGCAGGTGGTCGTTGAAGCTGTTGTCGGGTGAGTGACGAGGCGAGTGTTTGATGACGCTGCTGTCTCTCTGAGCTGCAGCGGTGGCGGCTGCGTCCATAGCGAACTGCCTCATGGTGCTCTCCTCCAGGTACTTCTGTTCCCAGTGTGTGATGTCAGCCTCCAGAGCCAGGATCCTCTCTTCTCTCTCAGCCAGCTGCTGCTGCTGTACAGACACCATGGAGCTCAGATCAGAGGGCAGGGAGCCAGGACCACTAGCCGTGCTGTGGGACTGACAACGTGGAACAAAATAAAAGGAAAAAAGGGTTGGTAAGAAAGTAAGGAGAATGTTTCGAAGCAGCAGTGGTCTTGTTTTGTAAGACCTGTGTTTTGACGACAGCATTGGGGTTCACATATGACGTGTCAATGTGGATCATGAGGCAGCACTTTAAGTGTGTGTGTGTGTGTGTGTGTGTGTGTGTGTGTGTGTGTGTGTGTGTGTGTGTGTGTGTGTGTGTGTGTGTGTGTGTGTGTGTGTGTGTGTGTGTGTGTGTGTGTGCACCACGCTGTGTCTCCTCTCCTCTCCTGCTCACCTGTGCTGATCGGATGCTCTTCAGCTCCTGCTCCAGCCTGGTCCTCAGCCTCAGTTCCAGGGCCTCTCTCTTCTCACAGGCTGCCTGTAGCTGGCCCAGGGCACTCTGCAGCCGCTCTACCTTCTCTACGTACGCCTTCTTCCTTCTAAGCTCCTCCTCCAGGGCCAGGTTACGGGTCTGTGCCGACCCCAGGGCCAGCTCCAGAACCTCCCGGCGCCGAAGCCACTCCTCCCCGGAGCCACGCAGACGCTGCACCTCCCGCTGCTGTTCCTCATCTAAGAGAGAGAGAGAGAGAGAGAGAGAGAGAGAGAGAGAGAGAGAGAGAGAGAGAGAGAGAGAGAGAGAGAGAGAGAGAGAGAGACAGACAGACAGACAGACAGACAGACAGACAGACAGACAGAGAGAGAGAGAGAGAGAGAGAGAGAGAGAGAGAGAGAGAGAGAGAGAGAGAGAGAGAGAGAGAGAGAGAGAGAGAGAGAGAGAGAGAGAGAGAGAGAGAGAGAGAGAGAGAGAGAGAGAGAGACAGACAGACAGACAGACAGACAGACAGACAGACAGAGAGAGAGAGAGAGAGGAGGATACGTTAGAATGTTTAAGTGATAATGGCCGCTACAGATGTTACTGACCACATGATCTCTCAGTGAGTAGATCTTAGACCCCCCCAAGAGTTCCTTCATTGGATTCCATTCAAGTTACTCAGTTCGTCACTTTAATGGATTCTAAGAATGTAAAGAGAGTTCCACTTCACATTGTAGGTGCTGTGAACT
>NC_068421.1:95265153-95292653 GCF_023373465.1 Oncorhynchus keta | reverse complement strand
ACCTGTGTATGAGTCTCTGTCTGTTACTAAAATAACCTGGGTATGAGTCTCTGTCTGTTACTAAAATAACCTGGGTATGAGTCTCTGTCTGTTACTAAAATAACCTGTGTATGAGTCTCTGTCTGTTACTAAAATAACCTGTGTATGAGTCTCTGTCTGTTACTAAAATAACCTGTGTATGAGTCTCTGTCTGTTACTAAAATAACCTGGGTATGAGTCTCTGTCTGTTACTAAAATAACCTGTGTATGAGTCTCTGTCTGTTACTAAAATAACCTGTGTATGTATGAGTCTCTGTCTGTTACTAGAAATGAATGATTCCAGAATTAACAGAAAAGTCCCTGTGGTCTGACCACGGTGCACATTCCTGCTACAGCACAGCTAGAGGGCTAATCTCACTGATATGCAGCATTGGCAAACACACACACACACACACACGCACGCACACACACACACACACACACACACACACACACACACACACACACACACACACACACACACAGGTGTATACTTCCCTATCTACCTCTAAACCCTCTGTGAGCCAACAGGGCTTAGAAATAAAAACCTATTCATGCTTATCTATTGTAATGATACTCATAACTATTACTGTCAATAAACTATGTTACAAGCAGTCAGACTCCTATATGCTGTATGCTGTGACAGAGTCATTCAAGGTTACTAATTAGGATTGTGTCCCCAATGGCATCCTATACCTTTTATAGTGCACTACTTTAGACCAGGGCTCATAGGGAATAGGGTGCCATTTTGTTCAGGACCCATAGGGCTCTGGTCACAAGTAGTGCAAGTCGCTCTGGATAAGAGCGTCTGCTAAATGACTTAAATGTAAATGTAAAGTAGTGCAATACAGTGGCTAGTGAAAGTATTCACCCCCTTTGGCATTTTTCCTATTTTGTTGCCTTACAACCTGGAATTATAATAGATTTTTTGGGGTTTTGTATAATTTGATTTAAACAACATGTCTACCACTTTGAAGATGCAAAATATTTTAATAAATATTAAAAATTAAGACAAAAAAAATGGAAAACTTGAGCGTGCATAACTAATTCATCCCCCAAAGTCAATACTTTGTAGAGCCACCTTTTGCAGCAATGGCAAAACTGCTCCAGCTGTTTCAAGTTGGATGGGTCCCTGCTGGTGTACAGCAATCTTTAAGTCAAACCACAGATTCTCAATTGGATTGAGGTCTGGGCTTTGACTAGGCTATTCCGAGACATTTAAATGTTTCCCCTTAAACCACTCAAGTGTTTCTTTAGCAGTATGCTTAGGGTCATTGTCCTGCTGGAAGGTGAACCTCCATCCCAGTCTCAAATCTCTGGAATTACTGAAACCGGTTTCCCTCAACAATTTCCCAGTATTTAGCGCCATCATTCCTTCAATTCTGACAAGTTTCCCAGTCACTGCCGATGAAAAACATCACCACAGCATGATGGTGCCACCACCATGCTTCACCGTGGGGATGGTGTTCTTGGGGTGATGAGAGTTGTTGTGTTTGTGCCAGACATAGAGTTTTCCTTGATGGCCAAAAAGCTACATTTTAGTCTAATCTGACCAGAGTACCTTCTTCCATATGTTTAGGGAGTCTCCCACGTGCCTTTTGGCGAACACCAAATGTGTTTGCTTCTTTTTATTTAAGCGATGGCTTTTTTTCTGGCCACTCGTCCGTAAAGCCCAGCTCTATGGAGTGTACGGCTTATTAAAGTAGTCCTATGGACAGATAATCCAATCTCCGCTGTGGAACTTTGCAGCTCCTTCAGGGTTATCATTGGTCTCTTTGTTGAAATCCAAAATAAAAAACGTGTTTTAAATTACAGGTTGTAATGCAACAAAATAGGAAAAACGCCAAGGGGGGTGAATACTTTTGCAAAGCACCGTATATAGGGAATAGGGTGCCATTTGGGACGTATCCAAGTAGTCTCTCACCTTCTGAAGTCTGGCAGCCTTCTCGCTGTACCCCTCCAGCTCTTTCCTTAGTCTCTCATTTTCCCTCAACAGGTCCATCTGGGCACTGTTGTTGTGGGTACTGGGGTTGGCGTGGCTCATGTAGACCTCTGGACCAGACTGGACACTGTGGCGAATCATCTGGGCATGGGCAGGTTCATACCTAAGGAGAATAGAGGAGAGGATGGAGTCTACATCTATATCTATAATACTTTGAATCATTGAATCAAACTGTATCATTCACGTGGTTATAACCAAGTAGAGTCATTGGGGCATATTCATCCCATATAGATAACACAGGGATACTGGTCGTTATTGTAAAAGAGAACTCGTTCTCCATGACTTACCTGGCTAAAGAAAGGCAAAATAAAAATTAATTATAGAAATTATTTAAATGAACTGGGAACCCATATTCCATATAATGTCATTCATATTGGCTTGTCTTGTGTGTGTGTTCTATTTACCTGTGCTGGGAGTGGAATGGGGGAGGGGGTTCCTGGTGGTAGTGTCCGTGTGTCTCCTGTGAGTGGCTGAGCATGTATCCAGGAGGCCTGACCAGGAAGGGGTAGTAATCCGGGGGAGGTCCCCTCTGATCGGGGTACTGGAGAGACTCTGGTCCCTGGTGGTCAACAGGCCCACAGTGGCCATTGGAAAGCTGTGGGTAACTCTGTGTTGAGCTGAGGGGCAGACTGTCTCTGGATCCACACGATCCACCGTTCCTCTCCAGGGAGAGCTGCATGAGCCGTTCACTGAGGGAGCGGGCGTGCTCCCGTTTCAAATCCCACTGGCCCCCTCCCTGGTGATCCATCACCTCAAGCCCCTGACCGCGCTGGGCTCCTACCGAGGCCAGATACTGAGAGTGAGCCTTGGCCTCCTCATAGGTGGGCAGCTCCTCTCCGTGTCTGTGGAGCTGGTAGAGGTGACACACGGAGTCCCTCTCACAGTGTTTGTAGTCCCCCTGGTACTCCTGACCCTGGGGGTCCTGTCTGGTGGACATGTGGATGAACTGGGACTCTTCCTGGGTCAGGCTCTCCAGAGAGGAGCGGGGTGATCCGGTACCGCCTCCTCCGCTGCTGTTGCTGCCTCCACGCAGGGCCTGCTGCTGGATGGCCAGGAGGGTACGGGTGTCCGTGGGGTTCCCGTAACGGAGCTGCTCCTGGATTAGACGGTGCAGGACCGTACCAGAAGACTCCTCAGCAGTTCTCATCTTAGTCAATCAGAGAATATTTAAGTGAATGTGCTGTGTTGAACTGGTGGTTTTGGATTATTAGTTAACCACAGATCTAGAGACAGGAGCAGAAAGAGAATTAGCTAAATCAAATACTACATCTACAAGTCTTATAATGCACTATGATGCCGTTATAATTGATCATGCATTACCCCCTTACACGATCTAATAGTCATCTCATAATGATATAATGTCATCAAAAAGCATACACTATATATACAAAAGTATGTGGATGCCCATTTAAATTAGTGGATTTCAGCCACACCCGCTACCCATGCAGTCTCCATAGACCAACATTGGCAGTAGAATGGCCTTTACAGAAGAGTTCAGTGACTTTCAACATGGCACCGTCATAGGATGCCACCTTTCCAAACAAATGTCTGCCCTGCTAGAGCTGTAAAGTGCTGTTATTACGAAGTGGAAATGTCTAGGAGCAACAACGGCTGAGCCGCGAAGTGGCAGGCCACACAAGCTCACAGAACGAGACCGCCGAGGTGCTGAGGCGCATGGCGCGTAAAAACCTGTCCTCGGGTTGCAACACTCACTCTACCGAGTGTCCAAACTGTCGCTGGAAGCAACATCAGAACTGTTTATAAGCCTCTGGAGCCTCAACTCCCAATGGACAGACCCCTACCAATGTAAGTTAATGTTTTGTATAATTTAGCTAGCTAGTTCCTAAACATTAACCCCTAATTCTTAGTCTTGTAAATGTTTCACTGACTTTCTATCTCTGCATTATTCACAGGGTAACTGTCAAGTTGTGAGTCTGAAAATGGACACTGGAGGTTATGGAATCTGCATAGTAAGTATCAATTTGATGTTCATGAACATTTGTCACGACCTGATTAAGTCTGGCTAACTCATGTGGTCGACTAATCCTTACCCTAACTCTTCTCCTAACCGAATTATTCCAACCTACCACATGAATTCACCTAACCCGGCACGTTACTTCACCTAACCTGCCAATTTAGTTATCCTAACTTGTAATTCACCTAACCTGCAACTGGCTCCGACTGAACATTTGCTAACAGTGGAGCCTAACCAAGTCAGGTAGCCCGATCTCATTGGGTAGTCAAACATTAACCCTTCATTTAAAAAAAAATCTTGTGTGGATTTTTTTTTTCCCTGCTGAGTTTCTGTTCACTTGTCTAAAGATCTTATTTTATAAATAGAGTTGATAAGTGCACAGAGGTCATTTGTACACTATATTTTGTTTTTCAGATGTGACCTTGCAGTCGCTTTCTGAGCTCAAAAATGGAAGCAATCCATTTTTTTGTGTTAATTCTTTGTGGTTTTTATGTTGCATTTTGACATGCATTTAATTACATTTCTTACACACATATCACCATACATTATGAACTATGTATTACTCATATATAAAAAATATGTGTTATTCATATAGAAATATATTGACCATAAATAGTCATGCATAATGTTAAATACATATATATTTTGTTAAATACATGTACATATATGAATAGCACATGTATGTAAAATGCACACTACCATATATGGATAAGCAATACTCGTAAATATATTTACACATGTAAAAAATATTAAAACATATTTATTAAAAAAAATAAAAATCAAATAAAAAAATAAACATGTAAATTGTAAACATGTAAACATGTAAATACATGTAAACATGTATATTTATATAAAATATGTGACATAGACATATATTTAGATGTGTATTTCAAATATTGGTACATATATTCCATATTTGTATTTGAAATATATGTCAATATATTATGTATGGTATGGGCAATTCTAAATTGCGTTTAGGGTAGCATAAATGCAAGCATACCATACGCTCTGAATAGCATGGGCTTATATTAGCAGGTCATGCCATATGCTATAGATTATTTTTGAAAAGCCCAAAACGAGAAGTATTGTAGTTAAGGGACAGTTTATTTGTGGATATTATTATATTGAGTCAGTCATTTCCTGCTGCAAACGTTGCAGATTCCAATCAATTGCCTAATCACTATTTGTAATTTTTTTTCAACTAGGCAAGTCAGTTAAGAACAAATTCTTATTTTCAACGACGGCCTAGGAACAGTAGGTTAACTGCCTGTTAAGGGGCAGAACAACAGAGTTGTACCTTGTCAGCTCGGAGATTTGAACTTGCAACCTTTCGGTTACTAGTCCAACAATCAAACCACTAGGCTGACCTGCCGTCCCTACACTCTAACCACTAGGCCACCCTGCCGTCCCTACACTCTAACCACTAGGCCACCCTGCCGTCCCTACACTCTAACCACTAGGCCACCCTGCCGTCCCTACACTCTAACCACTAGGCCACCCTGCCATCCCTACACTCTAACCACTAGGCTACCCTGCCACCTCTACACTCTAACCACTAGGCTAACCTGGCCTTTTTTTTTTTACTTTCCAGAACATTTCACATATTATGACAGATATCAGGCCACACATTCATTGAGGCTATTTATTGCGTGTTGTTTACTATACAATCTAAATGGTGTGTATATGTGGGACTAAATTCTCTATAGCCTCTATGGCCAACACACATAGCCACAATGAATAGAGAGAGCGTGAACTAAACTGCTGCTTCCCCATGTCCGACAACATTCCTGTCTCAACGAGGAACATAAAACATATAGCCCAATAAACCAATTGATAAGCAGCGCCATTAAAGTTCAAATAAAGTCTCTATTGTCTACAGCGGCTCCTTAGACAGACATGATCACAGACCAAAGCCGACATTCCTACTTATTACATGTGTGTGTGTGTGTGATTGTGAATTAAAATGACAACTATTACAACATTAACTATCCTTTCTTACAATCTATCCACATATTATTTTGGTCTTATAATAAAGTCAAAAGGGGGGAAAAAAATGAATTTGCGCCTAAAGTCCTACTTTGAAAGACCTATCCCACCATGCGTAAAGTAACTCATTTAAAAAAAAGCAGCAAAACTATAATCTTACCTATTTACATTGTCATCACGGAAACAAGTTGTGGACGCCGTAGGTCTATATCGTTTATATTTATTTTAAACGTAATGTAATCCTAATAGAACTTCCTATAACTGGAAAGTATAAATTCGTATCCCGAGTATACTACGTTCCGCTGAGAGAGTGCACTGCTACGGTGTGCGTCTCCGAGAAGCTTTCACAACAGACTGAGTCGAGAGAGAGAGAAAGCGCTGCTCATAAATAACTGAGGGCCGATTGTTCGCGGAGACTGGAATGGTTGGAATGCGAGAGCTCGGAGTCCCTCAGAGATCAGAACCGCAGAGCGCAGCGCGCACAGCGAGAAAAGGGGGCAGGGCGAGTAGAGTCGGGACCGCAGAGCAGAGCTGAGCAGCACCGTGCACATAGCAGAGAGACAGCTGGTAGTCGCCTGCCTGTGTAATGTAAAGCGTTTCGTTGTTGTGAGCAGTTGGGGAGATGAAGTAATTAGCTATAGCACGCTGTGACTAGAAAGAGAAAATCGGGGCACTATTGTGAAGCAGAGCATTAGTTTTAAACGGACTTTAATTTTCACAACATTATAAACTCCTCATATAGTTTACCATACACAATTATACCAAGAAATATTATATCAAGAAATATTCTATCATGAAATATTCTATCGTGATTTTGCCCATTGTTTTATTGTCCTTGTGGAAAATGTAATCCGAGCAACCCCTATAACACATCAACTGCTGGGCTTTATAAAATAAATGGGATTGATTTGATTAATAAACCATGCATGGCAAATGAACTGCTTGGATCAAGCTTACTGACCTACCTGCAATTCAGGAACAAGTTTCTGTGCTAAAATCCAAAACATAACATTAATTAACGTAGTAACATATACTAGACATGGAAGCTGGAGATGAGCAGCAGTGAACATTTCACGTTAAAGTGAAGCATCATTGATTGTTATTTTTTTATTTTTTTTATTTAAAGGCCTTTTATTTGCATGTGCCTGGTAAATATTTAAGCTGAGGCCCGTGCCGGGTAATTGTGGAGTCTATGTCTGTGTGGACATGGTGGAGTGTGTGTGTGTGTGTGTGTGTGTGTATGCCTGTGAGGGGTGTGTGCCAGCCGGGTGTGTGAGGCCCGCTGCCTGCCAGCTGTCTGGGGGTGAAAACCATGTCCCCTCCCTAATCAGGGTTAGCTCTGAGAGAAGAGATGCATTGTTCTCCTCACAGCAGACATGACCAAGAGGAGAGGAGGGGAGGGGGGGACAGCCCTGCCATCTGCTGCATGGGAGCACCTTCATCACCACAAATGGCAGCCTATTCCCTGTTTAGTGCACTAAGTTTGACCAGGATCCATGTACTATATAGGGTATATAGGGAATAGGGTGCCATTTGGGATGTTACCCAGGACTAACCAACACCAACCCCCTGGTCCTTGCTGTCCTGCATTCTTCACACACATGCTGAATAGGAGGAAGCTGCCAAGGCCCTAAGATCAGCTAGCCTGGCTGAGAGGGGGATGCTGCCTAGGCCCTAGGATCAGCTAGCCTGGCTGAGAGGGGGATGCTGCCGAGGCCCTAGGATCAGTTGGCCTGGCAGAGAGGAGGATGCTGCCTAGGCCCTAAGATCAGCTAGCCTGGCTGAGAGGGGGATGCTGCCGAGGCCCTAGGATCAGCTGGCCTGGCTGAGAGGAGGATGCTGCCTAGGCCCTAAGATCAGCTAGCCTGGCTGAGAGGGGGATGCTGCCGAGGCCCTAGGATCAGCTGGCCTGGCTGAGAGGAGGATGCTGCCTAGGCCCTAGGATCAGCTGGCCTGGTTGGTGGAGGGGGAAGCTGCCTAGGCCCTAAGATCAGCTAGCCTGGCTGAGAGGAGGATGCTGCCTAGGCCCTAAGATCAGCTAGCCTGGCTGAGAGGGGGATGCTGCCTAGGCCCTAAGATCAGCTAGCCTGGCTGAGAGGAGGATGCTGCCTAGGCCCTAAGATCAGCTAGCCTGGCTGAGAGGGGGATGCTGCCGAGGCCCTAAGATCAGCTAGCCTGGCTGAGAGGGGGATGCTGCCTAGGCCCTAAGATCAGCTGGCCTGGCTGAGAGGAGGATGCTGCCTAGGCCCTAGGATCAGCTAGCCTGGCTGAGAGGGGGATGCTGCCTAGGCCCTAAGATCAGCTGGCCTGGCTGAGAGGAGGATGCTGCCTAGGCCTTAAGATCAGCTAGCCTGGCTGAGAGGGGGATGCTGCCGAGGCCCTAAGATCAGCTAGCCTGGCTGAGAGGGGGATGCTGCCTAGGCCCTAAGATCAGCTGGCCTGGCTGAGAGGAGGATGCTGCCTAGGCCCTAGGATCAGCTAGCCTGGCTGAGAGGGGGATGCTGCCTAGGCCCTAAGATCAGCTGGCCTGGCTGAGAGGAGGATGCTGCCTAGGCCTTAAGATCAGCTAGCCTGGCTGAGAGGGGGATGCTGTCTAGGCCCTAGGATCAGATGGCCTGGCTGAGAGGAGGATGCTGCCTAGGCCCTAGGATCAGCTGGCCTGGTTGGTGGAGGGGGAAGCTGCCGAAGCCCTAAGATCAGCTAGCCTGGCTGAGAGGAGGATGCTGCCTAGGCCCTAGGATCAGCTGGCCTGGCTGAGAGGAGGATGCTGCCTAGGCCCTAAGATCAGCTAGCCTGGCTGAGAGGAGGATGCTGCCTAGGCCCTAGGATCAGCTGGCCTGGTTGGTGGAGGGGGAAGCTGCCTAGGCCCTAGGATCAGCTGGCCTGGCTGAGAGGAGGATGCTGCCTAGGCCCTAAGATCAGCTAGCCTGGCTGAGAGGAGGATGCTGCCTAGGCCCTAGGATCAGCTGGCCTGGTTGGTGGAGGGGGAAGCTGCCTAAGCCCTAAGATCAGGTAGCCTGGCTGAGAGGAGGATGATGCCTAGGCCCTAGGATCAGCTGGCCTGGCTGAGAGGAGGATGCTGCCTAGTCCCTAGGATCAGCTGGCCTGGTTGAGAGAGGATGCTGCCTAGGCCCTAGGATCAGCTGGCCTGGTTGAGAGAGGATGCTGCCTAGGCCCTAGGATCAGCTGGCCTGGCTGAGAGGAGGATGCTGCCTAGGCCCTAGGATCAGCTGGCCTGGCTGAGAGGAGGATGCTGCCTAGGCCCTAGGATCAGCTGGCCTGGTTGAGAGAGGATGCTGCCTAGGCCCTAGGATCAGCTGGCCTGGTTGAGAGAGGATGCTGCCTAGACCCTAGGATCAGCTGGCCTGGCTGAGAGGAGGATGCTGCCTAGGCCCTAGGATCAGCTAGCCTGGCTGATGGCTAGTGGCTACATGCTAACAAAGGTGAGAAGGGACTTATTTTTAGCCAGGTTTATTCTTCAGGTTGTGGTTCTTGCATTTGTGTCTGTAACAAGCCTCAACTTGCCGACTCTGTCAAAACGACATAGACCCTTGTCTTGTCTGAAACACCCACATTTCACCATCACATAGTCAAATGACCTCCTGGTAATTTGCAAGTCAGTTGAGGGCCAACTGTCACATCGTGCATTCATTCAGCCAGCTCCTGTAACTGCCTGTTATTTTACATAACAAGCCCACAGAAAGCTTAGTAACCTACACCTTAATTAGGCTAAACACGATTTTGTACAGAGCTAGTAACTTCCCTAGTTTTAGAAGGCCGTTTCTGATAACTAGGGTCATATGATAAGAGATTCTGTTCTGAGTAGTAGAAATACCTAAAAAATAAACATTTTACAGTTAAGTGGAAATAAACCGACTGTACAAAACATTAGAAACACCTGCTCTGTCCATGAAAAAGACCGACCAGGTGAAATCTATGATCCGTTGTTGATGTCACTTGTTAGATCCACTTGGTGAAGCTGGTTGAGAGAATGCCAAGAGTGTGCAAAGCTGTCCTCAAGACAAAGAAGGGTGGGCTACTTTGAAGAATCTAAAATATAAAACTTATTTTGATTTAATTAACACATTTTCTTTTATTACTACATGATTCCATGTGTGTTATTTCATAGTTTTGTTGTCTTCACTATTATTCTACAATGTAGAAAAATAGTACAAATATAGGAAAACCCTGGAATGAGTAGGTGTGTCCAAACCTTTGACTAGTACTGTATGCACTCATTACTGCAAGTCGCGCTCAAGTGCCTGCTCAATTTTAAAACGGTATGGTAGTAGTTGCCAGGCGACACTAGTCTGCTGATTTTTTCACGCTCAACAGTTTCACCTGTGTATCGAGAATGGTGCACCAACCGAAAGCACATGTAACCAACTTCTACACAAGTTTGGGAAGCATTGGAGTCAACATGGGCCAGCATCCCTGTGGAACGCTTTCGAACACCTTGTAGAGTCCATGACCCTGACGAATTGAGTCTCTTCTGAGGGCAAAAGGGGAGTGCAGCTCAATATTGGGAAGGTGTTCTTCATTTGTTTGTTTTTTTACAATCTGTGTAGTTGAGGGTTGTAACAACGTTTGGACGACACATCCTGAAACTGTCTGTTTTGTGACTGTTGACATAATATCCTGCCAGAAAAACACAGTAACCTATGGCCTCTCATGGAGCCAGTATACTAGCTTTAGACGGTAATACTATATATACTGGCATATCTGTAATACTATAGATACTGGTATATCTGTAATACTATACATACTGGTATATCTGTAATACTATACATACTGGTATATCTGTAATACTATACATACTGGTATATCTGTAATACTATACATACTGGTATATCTGTAATACTATACATACTGGTATATCTGTAATACTATACATACTGGTATATCTGTAATACTATACATACTGGTATATCTGTAATACTATACATACTGGTATATCTGTAATACTATACATACTGGTATATCTGTAATACTATACATACTGGTATATCTGTAATACTATACATACTGGTATATCTGTAGATGGTAATACTATACATACTGGTATATCTGAAATACTACACATACTGGTATATCTGTAATAATATACATACTGGTATATCTGTAATACTATACATACTGGTATATCTGTAATACTATACATACTGGTATATCTGTAATACTATACATACTGGTATATCTGTAATACTATACATACTGGTATATCTGTAATACTATACATACTGGTATATCTTTAACACTATACATACTGGTATATCTGTAATACTATACATACTGGTATATCTGAAATACTAGACATACTGGTATATCTGTAGTACTATACATTCTGGTATATCTGTAGATGGTAATACTATAGATACTGGTATATCTGTAATACTATACATAATGGTATATCTGTAATACTATACATACTGGTATATCTGTAATACTATACATACTGGTATATCTGTAATACTAAACATACTGGTATATCTGTAATACTATACATGCTGGTATATCTGAAATACTATACATACTGGTATATCTGTAATACTATACATACTGGTATATCTGTAATACTATACATACTGGTATATCTGTAATACTATACATACTGGTACATCTGTAATACTATATATACTGGTATATCTGTTATACTATACATACTGGTATACCTGTAATACTATACATACTGGTATATCTGTAGATGGTAATACTATACATACTGGTATATCTGTAATACTATACATACTGGTATATCTGAAATACTACACATACTGGTATATCTGTAATACTATGTATACTGGTATATCTGTAATACTACACATACTGGTATATCTGAAATACTAGACATACTGGTATATCTGTAGTACTATACAAACTGGTATATCTGTAGATGGTAATACTATAGATACTGGTATATCTGTAATACTATACATACGGGTATATCTGTAGATGGTAATACTATACATACTGGTATATCTGTAATACTACACATACTGGTATATCTGTAATACTATACATACTGGTATATCTGTAATACTATACATACTGGTATATCTGTAATACTATACATACTGGTATATCTGTAATACTATACATGCTGGTATATCTGAAATACTATACATACTGGTATATCTGTAATACTACACATACTGGTATATCTGTAATACTATACCTACTGGTATATCTGAAATACTATACATACTGGTATATCTGTAATACTATACATACTGGTATATTTGTAGATGGTAATACTATACATACTGGTATATCTGTAGATGGTAATACTATACATATCTTTAATACTACACATACTGGTATATCTGTAATACTATACATACTGGTATATCTGTAATACTATACATACTGGTATATCTGTAATACTATACATACTGGTATATCTGAAATACTATACATACTGGTATATCTGTTATACTATACATACTGGTATAACTGTAATACTATACATACAGGTATATCTGTAGATGGTAATACTATACATACTGGTATATCTTTAACACGATACATACTGGTATATCTGTAATACTATACATACTGGTATATCTGTAGATGGTAATACTATACATACTGGTATATCTGTAGATGGTAATACTATACATACTGGTATATCTGTAGATGGTAATACTATACATACTGGTATATCTGTAATACTATACATACTGGTATATCTGTAATACTATACATACTGGTATATCTGTAATACTATACATACTGGTATATCTGTAATACTATACATACTGGTATATCTGTAGATGGTAATACTATACATACTGGTATATCTGTAGATGGTAATACTATACATACTGGTATATCTGTAATACTATACATACTGGTATATCTGTAATGGTAATACTATACATACTGGTATATCTGTAATACTATACATACTGGTATATCTGAAATACTACACATACTGGTATATCTGTAATACTATACATACTGGCAGTCCCAGGGCAACAGCACCTTTACATTTGAGTCATCTAGCAAAGTTTTATCCAGAGCAATTAGGGATTAAGTGCCTTGCTCAAGGACAGATGGACAGATTTTTCACCTAGTCGGCTCAGGGATTTGAACCGACAACCTTTCGGTTACTGGCCCAACATTTGTTGTTGTTGTTGTATTTTCACCCCTTTTTTCTCCCCAGTTTCGTGGCGTCCAATTGGTAGTTACAGTCTTGTCTCATCGCTGCAACTCCCGTACGGACTCGGGAGAGGCGAAGGTCGAGAGCCACGCGCCCCTCCGAAACACAACCCAACCAAGCCAACCGCACTGCTTCTTGACACAATTGCCCATCCAACCCGGAAGCCAGCCGCACCCATGTGTCCGAGGAAACACCGTTTCACCTGGCGACCATGTCAATGTGCACTGCGCCCGGCTCGCCACAGGAGTTACTAGTGTGCGATGAGACAAGGATGTCCCTTGTCTCATCCTCCCCTTACCCGGACAAAGCTGGGCCAATTGTGCACCGCCCCATGAGTCTCCCGGTCGCGTAGCCCAACACTCTTAATGGCTAGGATACCTGCCGCACATTCACAACATTGTGGGAGGTAACCCATCTGTCTCGAGAAAGTACTGGCTCGTAGTCGCTGATATTTTCCATTTAAATTGGCTTTTTTTTCTTGATGAACAATAGGGCTGCATGCGTGTTCAAATCCATAAACATCAAATGCTTTCTGTAGGGACAGTAATGTCTGGGTGTTTATTTAGATCCGGAAGCGGATTAATGAGTTCGGGAACAGCACTATGGAGTCCTACTGTTCTACAACAGTGCGTAAGGAAGGAGTGGAGTATATTCTGTATATAGCTGTATATAGTATATAGCTGTTTTTGATACAATGTTTTGTGATGGAATAAACAATAGCTACTTTTTTTTCTCACATTAATTTGCCAAAGACCATGTGGTAATTCACACCACAGATAAAGGTATCACCTCAAAAAGGCAAAGAATTATCCATAAAAACAATAATCAATTGCTTTTTCTCTCCCTAAAACCCCCCCAGATTGTTGTCATTTCTGGCATATTAAGATGCTGAATAGAGAAACAGCTCATTGTTACTTGTTGCAAGGGCACGGGACACACTCAGAAACTGCTCTAAACAAATACCAGCCCGCTATGAGGATTATGTCGAAGAGTTGGAGATAAACAACATTTACTCAAGTATGTCTGTGTTGTAACAGCTAGCAGCACAACTGAACTGAGTTCTACAGTTGTACAGCACCTGCTGTCTTGCAATGCTGACTCAGGGCATTCCACACTCAACCATCAAGTTCAAACAAGCCCTTCAAATAAAATACTTTGTCCTGTCTGGTATAACATTTACCCATGGGGCAAGGATACACATTTACACTGAGGGCCATGTTCTCCTGTACAGACTACAACTCCAAGATGCAATGGGCTTGAAGCATCAGGTCTGTCCTCAACGGTCTGACCCAGAGCCATCAGCAGGCCTGTCCTCAACGGTCTCACCCAGAACCATCAGGCCTGTCCTCAGCGGTCTCACTCAGAACCATCAGGCCTGTCCTCAACTGTCTCACTCAGAACCATCAGGCCTGTCCTCAACTGTCTCACTCAGAACCATCAGGTCTGTCCTCAATGGTCTGACCCAGAGCCATCAGCAGGCCTGTCCTCAACTATCTCACCCAGAGCCATCAGGCCTGTCCTCAGCTATCTCACCCAGAGCCATCAGGCCTGTCCTCAACTGTCTCACCCTGTCCACAATGGTCTCACTCAGAACCATCAGGCCTGTCCTCAACTATCTCACCCAGAGCCATCAGGCCTGTCCTCAGCGGTCTCACTCAGAACCATCAGGCCTGTCCATAACGGTCTCACTCAGAACCATCAGGCCTGTCCTCAACTGTCTCACCCAGAGCCATCAGGCCTGTCCTCAACGGTCTGACCCAGAGCCATCAGCAGGCCTGTCCTCAACTATCTCACCCAGAGCCATCAGGCCTGTCCTCAGCTATCTCACCCAGAGCCATCAGGCCTGTCCTCAGCTATCTCACCCAGAGCCATCAGGCCTGTCCTCAACTGTCTCACCCTGTCCACAACGGTCTCACTCAGAACCATCAGGCCTGTCCTCAACTATCTCACCCAGAGCCATCAGGCCTGTCCTCAGCGGTCTCACTCAGAACCATCAGGCCTGTCCACAACGGTCTCACTCAGAACCATCAGGCCTGTCCTCAACGGTCTCACCCTGTCCTCAACGGTCTCACCCAGAGCCATCAGGCCTGTCCTCAACGGTCTCACTCAGAACCATCAGGCCTGTCCTCAACGGTCTCACTCAGAACCATCAGGCCTGTCCTCAACGGTCTCACTCAGAACCATCAGGCCTGTCCTCAGCGGTCTCACTCAGAACCATCAGGCCTGTCCTCAACGGTCTCACCCAGAACCATCAGGCCTGTCCTCAGCGGTCTCACTCAGAACCATCAGGCCTGTCCTCAACGGTCTCACTCAGAACCATCAGGCCTGTCCTCAGCGGTCTGACCCAGAACCATCAGGCCTGTCCTCAACGGTCTCACTCAGAACCATCAGGCCTGTCCTCAGCGGTCTGACCCAGAACCATCAGGCCTGTCCTCAACGGTCTCACCCAGAACCATCAGGCCTGTCCTCAACAGTCTCACTCAGAACCATCAGGCCTGTCCACAACGGTCTCACTCAGAACCATCAGGCCTGTCCTCAACTGTCTCACCCTGTCCTCAACGGTCTCACCCAGAGCCATCAGGCCTGTCCTCAATGGTCTCACTCAGAACCATCAGGCCTGTCCTCAACGGTCTCACTCAGAACCATCAGGCCTGTCCTCAGCGGTCTCACTCAGAACCATCAGGCCTGTCCTCAACGGTCTCACCCAGAACCATCAGGCCTGTCCTCAACGGTCTCACCCAGAACCAGGTGTACTGCCTGTCCATCTAGCTAACCAGGTGTGCTGCCTGTCCATCTAGCTAACCAGATGTGCTGCCTGTCCATCTAGCTAACCAGATGTGCTGCCTGTCCATCTAGCTAACCAGGTGTACTGCCTGTCCATCTAGCCAGCCAGGTGTACTGCCTGTCCATCTAGCTAACCAGGTGTACTGCCTGTCCATCTAGCCAGTCAGGTGTACTGCCTGTCCATCTAGCCAGCCAGGTGTACTGCCTGTCCATCTAGCCAGCCAGGTGTACTGCCTGTCCATCTAGCTAACCAGGTGTACTGCCTGTCCATCTAGCTAACCAGGTGTACTGCCTGTCCATCTAGCCAGCCAGGTGTACTGCCTGTCCATCTAGCTAACCAGGTGTACTGCCTGTCCATCTAGCCAGCCAGGTGTACTGCCTGTCCATCTAGCTAACCAGGTGTACTGCCTGTCCATCTAGCGAACCAGGTGTACTGCCTGTCCATCTAGCTAACCAGGTGTACTGCCTATCCATCTAGCCAGCCAGGTGTACTGCCTGGCCATCTAGCCAGCCAGGTGTACTGCCTGTCCATCTAGCTAACCAGGTGTACTGCCTGTCCATCTAGCCAGCCAGGTGTACTGCCTGTCCATCTAGCCAGCCAGGTATACTGCCTGTCAATCTAGCTAATCAGGTGTACTGCCTGTCCATCTAGCTAACCAGGTGTACTGCCTGTCCATCTAGCCAGCCAGGTGTACTGCCTGTCCATCTAGCTAACCAGGTGTACTGCCTGTCCATCTAGCCAGCCAGGTGTCCTGCCTGTCCATCTAGCCAGCCAGCTGTACTGCCTGTCCATCTAGCCAGCCAGGTGTACTGCCTGTGTATAACGAGGAGAGGTAAAGACCCACCATTCTGTGACGATCTCCATTGATGTACACAGGCTCTTTGAATGTCTATTGATGCTTAAAATGTGGTTTTGACTGCAGCTTTCAAAGGCAGATTCAAATGTTTTTTTTTACTTCTGCTGCAGTAGAACAATAGAAGCCTTTGGAGCCATAGAGCCATTCAGGGAACCAGAAGCTGTCCCAAATAGCAACCCAGTTCCTTTATAGTGCACACTGTATTCTTGACCAGGGCCCATAGACCGGTACACCGTGAAGGGAATAGTGAAGTCATTCTGGAGGCATCAGTCCTGACTAGAGGACAAAGAGCTGCTCTGTGTTTCAGATGGAGGTGAGGACAGAGGTGGGGTCAGGTAACACTAGAGCCTGTTGAATGCTGTTGACTCAATGGCAGTTAACTGGAGAGACACGTAAGGCACACTGAAAGATGAAGCTATGATTCAGTTGATTTGTGATAGGCAGTTTCTGATAACTGGTGTAATGCCATGGAAAGTTGATAGACTTTAGAAGATGCTGTTTGATTCGTAGAACAACCTAGAACATTTACAGGTGCAGTTAAAGGGGAAATACACTGACTGTACAAAACATTAGGAACACCTATGATCCTTTACTGATGCCACTTTAACCAATGTAAGTGCAGGGGAGGATACAGGTTGAAGACTTCCTAATGCTTTGTGACAATTGAGACGTGTATTTTTTACTGTGTGTGTGTCATTCAGAGGGTGAATGGACAAAATATTGAAGTGTCTTTGAAATGGGGGATATGGTAGTTGGTCAAGAACTGCAACGCTGCTGGGTTTTTTCCACGCTCAACAGTTTCCTGTGTTCATCAAGAATGTTCCACCAACCAAAGGACATCCAGCCAACTTGACACAACTGTAGGAAGCGTTGGAGTCAACATGGGCCGTCATCCCTGTGGAACACTTTGGACACCTTGTAGAGACAACATGGACCAGCATTCCTGTGGAACGCTTTGGACACCTTGTAGAGACAACATGGACCAGCATTCCTGTGGAACGCTTTGGACACCTTGTAGAGACAACATGGACCAGCATTCCTGTGGAACACTTTGGACACCTTGTAGAGACAACATGGACCAGCATTCCTGTGGAACGCTTTGGACACCTTGTAGAGACAACATGGACCAGCATTCCTGTGGAACGCTTTGGACACCTTGTAGAGACAACATGGACCAGCATTCCTGTGGAACACTTTGGACACCTTGTAGAGACAACATGGACCAGCATTCCTGTGGAACGCTTTGGACACCTTGTAGAGACAACATGGACCAGCATTCCTGTGGAACGCTTTGGACACCTTGTAGAGACAACATGGACCAGCATTCCTGTGGAACGCTTTGGACACCTTGTAGAGACAACATGGACCAGCATTCCTGTGGAACACTTTGGACACCTTGTAGAGACAACATGGACCAGCATTCCTGTGGAATGCTTTGGACACCTTGTAGAGACAACATGGACCAGCATTCCCGTGGAACACTTTGGACACCTTGTAGAGACAACATGGACCAGCATTCCTGTGGAACGCTTTGGACACCTTGTAGAGACAACATGGACCAGCATTCCCGTGGAACACTTTGGACACCTTGTAGAGACAACATGGACCAGCATTCCTGTGGAACGCTTTGGACACCTTGTAGAGACAACATGGACCAGCATTCCCGTGGAACACTTTCGACACCTTGTAGAATCCATGTCCCAAGATGAGGGGGGGGGGGGTGTAACTTAATATTAGGAAGGTGTTGTTCATGTTTTGTACACTCAGTGTATGTACTGCCTCTATGTTATCTTGTTATCAACAATTGAACAATCAGAAAGCATGGATCTGAGAAAAACAGACAAAAAAAGAAAAAAAACTATGCTTGATTTCTGATAACTAGGCTATGTGATGGAAAGTTGATATAGAGTATGTGACCTGGTAGACGAGTTTTACAGAATATGCTGTTGACAGTAGAAATCTCATCAAACGTTTACAGTTACAATTTCAAGTGGAAAATGAAAGTCAGGTTACCTCTTACCTTGTTATCAGAGCAACAATGGAACAATCTGGGTGGAAAAGTACGATAGTTATGTCAGTGCGTGTCAATGTGTATGTCAGTGCAAGCTTTTTAGTGGCTGCTACATGAGGGTCCAACATTCCATTATGCCTAGTGTTCCATGAAAACTATTTAAAGGTTCTGAGCGTCACCGTCTCAGGGGAAAAATAAACAACTTTTGTTTGGCCCACAACACCATTCCTTTGTGATTATTTATGAAGGTAATTAATTCTTATTTTTTTTCTTCACATTTCTGTTCAAATGTTGGAAGTCCTCATCCCAACACAACGTTGTTATAAATTATATTATCTGTATTAAAAACACTGAAAGGAGAAATGTGCCTCTGGTTCTAATGGTTCTCAAACCTCTCCTCAGGGACCCTCAGCCGTTCCATGTATTTCATCTACTCCGGAGCTAGCACACCTGATTCAACTTGTCAACTAATCATCAAGGCCTTGACTAGATGACTCAGGTGACTTAGTTCAGGGCTACAACAACATAAAAAAACATTTGGGAGTCCCAGAGGGGGGGGTTGAGAAATGAATCTAGTTAATCTAGTGGCATCTAAGGTTTAGACCAGGGTTCAATCCGATCGCGCTTGTTGACAATGTATTTGTTTAATGCCTCCCCACTTCACAAAGTCTGCATTCACGGTAACACTGCGTTCATCCACCTCTGGCCTGCTCGCCTCCCTACCACTGAGGAAGTACAGTTCCCGCTCAGCCCAGTCAAAACTGTTCGCTGCTCTGGCCCCCCAATGGTGGAACACACTCCCTCACGACGCCAGGACAGCGGAGTCAATCACCACCTTCCGGAGACACCTGAAACCCCACCTCTTTAAGGAATACCTAGGATAGGATAAAGTAATCCTTCAAACCCCCCTAAAAAGATTTAGATGCACTATTGTAAAGTGGCTGTTCCACTGGATGTCATAAGGTGTATGCACCAATTTGTAAGTCGCTCTGGATAAGAGCGTCTGCTAAATGACTTAAATGTAAATGTAAATGTAACACTGCATTTTGTCGTCTCAATTGGAAATGACCTTTAAATGACGTATTGTCAACAGACGCGATCGGATTGAATACTGGCCCTTGTCTAAACTTATCAATTTGATTAAATTACGAGCGTTAACATCCACAACAAATCGCAAAAACAAAATGAGGCAAATTAAAATGTAATTGATCTGTTTTGACTTGATCAAGCTAGGTAAGATCTCTTGATCAAGCTAGGTAAGATCTCTTGATCAAGCTAGGTAAGATCTCTTGATCAAGCTAGGTAAGATCTCTTGATCAAGCTAGGTAAGATCTCTTGATCAAGCTAGGTAAGATCTCTTGATCAAGCTAGGTAAGATCTCTTGATCAAGCTAGGTAAGATCTCTTGATCAAGCTCGGTAAGATATCTTGATCAAGCTAGGTAAGATATCTTGATCAAGTTAGATAACATCCATTTGGCCTTTACCCAAGTGCTGTAGATTTAACCTAAACGTTTTAAAACAATTACTCAACTAAAAGTCTTTCTTTGTCTCTCTCGCTGCACTCCCACCTGTCTTTACCTAAATCTCACTGGATTGATGTCATTTTACTCCTGCGACTCTTTCATACTCTTGGGGATTTAATGCACCATCTGGACACTTAAATCACAAGAAAGACAAGAAAGATATTTTATATTCGATGGTGTTCAGTTTATGTGGAATTGAAAAAAATGTTATAATTTAATACAGTTGAAATGGTTACAAATTGGATGTGGAGAAATGAAAGCAACTAACAAAAATGAACACTCGGATTATAGTGGTATTATGTCTGATTTCACAAAAAAATGTAAAGTATGTTTAGATAGGTGTTGTTTAGAGCCAAGCGTGTTGATTTTTTAATCTGAGAGTATCCTGCTATTGAAACACTCGTTGCATTTTGCAAGAGAACGTGACAACAACAGTAATTAATGAGGCAGCCTAGAGAGTGCAGGTAAGATAGACAGAGCAAGTTTTTGGTGGTTACATCCCTGTTCCAACCCTTTATATTAATTTATTCATATATGCAAATACAGACAATGTATTTATGAAAATTAGGCACATATCATTTTCTATATTTTAATTCAAAATATTTTTTTAAAGACCTGATACAATAACAAAATGTATATGCGAGTGCATTATTTATTTTGTGACTAAATTGTTATTTTTTGTTTCGTTGTTCCAGATGCATGATGCTTTTAAATTATACGTTTGTAAAACATGTACCTATTGTAACGGCGTTCTTCGTTTGTCAAAAGAGAGTCGGACCGAAATGCAGCGTGGTGGTTACTCATGTCTTTAATGAAGGAAGAGCGATACATGAAATAACTATACAAATGCAAAACAACAAAACGGAACGTGAAACCTAATTACAGCCTATCTGGTGAAACTACACAGAGACAGGAACAATCACCCACGAAATACACAGTGAAACCCAGGCTACCTAAATACGGTTCCCAATCAGAGACAACGAGAATCACCTGACTCTGATTGAGAACCGCCTCAGGCAGCCAACCTAAGCTACACACACTCCTACTCAGCCACCATCCCAAATACTACAAACCCCAATACGAAAATACAATAAGCCCATGTCACACCCTGGCCTGAACAAATAATAAAGAAAACACAAAATACTCAGACCAAGGCGTGACACCTATAGGCTGAGTCCTCAGAAGAAAACCCAGTAACAACTACATAGAGAGTTGAATAATAAATAATGTATTGAGTATAAACAGGAAAAGAACCCCACCCAGCCAACATGTCTCCAGCCCCACCTCTCATCCCATTCCCCCAACCCCACCCAGCCAACATGTCTCCAGCCCCACCTCTCATCCTATTCCCCCAACCCAACCCCACCCAGCCCCACCTCTCATCCCATTCTCCCAACCCCACCCAGCCAACATGTCTCCAGCCCCACCTCTCATCCCATTCCCCCAACCCCACCCAGCCAACATGTCTCCAGCCCCACCTCCCATCCCATTCCCCCAACCCCACCCAGCCAACATGTCTCCAGCCCCACCTCTCATCCCATTCCCCCAACCCCACCCAGCCAACATGTCTCCAGCCCCACCTCTCATCCCATTCTCCCAACCCCACCCAGCCAACATGTCTCCAGCCCCACCTCTCATCCCATTCTCCCAACCCCACCCAGCCAACATGTCTCCAGCCCCACCTCTCATCCCATTCTCCCAACCCCACCCAGCCAACATGTCTCCAGCCCCACCTCTCATCCCATTCCCCCAACCCCACCCAGCCAACATGTCTCCAGCCCCACCTCTCATCCCATTCCCCCAACCCCACCCAGCCAACATCACTCCAGCCCCACCTTGCATCCCATTCCCCCAACCCCACCCAGCCAACATCACTCCAGCCCCACCTCTCATCCCATTCCCCCAACCCCACCCAGCCAACATGTCTCCACCCCAACCTCCCATCCCATTCCCCCAACCCCATCCAGCCATGTCTCCACCCCAACCTCCCATCCCATTCCCCCAACCCCGTCCAGCCATGTCTCCACCCCAACCTCCCATCCCATTCCCCCAACCCCCATCCAGCCATGTCTCCACCACAACCTCCCATCCCATTCCCCCAACCCCACCCAGCCAACATGTCTCCACCACAACTTCCCATCCCATTCCCCCAACCCCGCCCAGCCAACATGTCTCCACCACAACTTCCCATCCCATTCCCCCAACCCCGCCCAGCCAACATGTCTCCACCACAACTTCCCATCCCATTCCCCCAACCACACCCAGCCAACATGTCTCCACCTCCCATCCCATCCCATTCTCCCAACCCCACCGAGCCAACATGTCTCCAGCCCCACCTCTCATCCCATTCCCCCAACCCCACCCAGCCAACATGTCTCCAGCCCCACCTCTCATCCCATTCCCCCAACCCCACCCAGCCAACATGTCTCCAGCCCCACCTCTCATCCCATTCCCCCAACCCCACCCAGCCAACATGTCTCCACCCCAACCTCCCATCCCATTCCCCCAACCCCACCCAGCCAACATGTCTCCAGCCCCACCTCCCATCCCATTCCCCCAACCCCACCCAGCCAACATGTCTCCACCCCAACCTCCCATCCCATTCCCCAACCCCCATCCAGCCATGTCTCCACCCCAACCTCCCATCCCATCCCATTACTCCAACCCCACCCAGCCAACATGTCTCCACCCCAACCTCCCATCCCATTCCCCCAACCCCCATCCAGCCATGTCTCCACCCCAACCTCCCATCCCATTCCCCCAACCCCGCCCAGCCAACATGTCTCCACCACAACTTCCCATCCCATTCCCTCAACCACACCCAGCCAACATGTCTCCACCCCCACCTCTCAGAGGTTAATGTAATCTAAGAGAGTGAGGTTAATGTCATCTTAGAGGTGGGGGTGGAGACATGGCTGGATGGGGGTTAGGGGAATAGGATGGGAGGTTGGGGTGTCATCATTTTTTGCCCCAGAAGATTTGAATTGCAGGACACTCCCACATCATATGGAGGAATGTGTCGACATGATTTAGGGGAGTTAGGGCCAATCTCATCGTAAAACATGTCCTTGGTGTGAAATACAGTCTGAACAAACTTTAAATATATAAATTGATGGTTCAGATTATCGGCCAAAGTCATATTTTTCCATATTCTGTTCCAGTTGAAGGGTTGTTCAGAATTAACTGAACTAAAATATAAATAATATATATATATAATATAATATAAAATATAAATAATATATATATATAATATAATATAAAATATAAATAATATATATATATAATATAATATCAAATATAAATAATATATATATATAATATAATATAAAATATAAATAATATATATATATAATATAATATAAAATATAAATAATATATATATATAATATAATATAAAATATAAACGCAACATGTAAAGGGTTCCATGATCTGAAATAAAAGATCCCAGAAATGTTCCAGACGCACAAAAGGCTTATTTCTCTCAAATGTTGTGCACAAATTAGTTTACACCCCTGTTAGGGAGCATTTCTCCTTTGCCAAGATAATCCATCCATCTGACAGCTGTGGCGTATCAATAAGATGATTAAACAGCGTGATCATTACACAGGTCCACAATAAAAGGCCATTAAAATGTGCAGTTTTGTCACACAACACAATGTGACAGATGTCTCAAGTTTTGAGGGAGCGTGCAATTGGGATACTGACTGCAGCAATGTCCACCAGAGATGTTGCCAGAGAATTTAATGTTAATTTCTCTACCATAAGATGCCTCCAATGTCATTTTGGAGAATTTGTCAGTACATCCAACTGGCCTCACAACCGCAGACCACGTGTAACCACACCAGCCCAGGACCTCCTCAACCACAGACCACGTGTAACCACACCAGCCCAGGACCTCCTCAACCACAGACCACGTGTAACCACACCAGCCCAGGACCTCCTCAACCTCAGACCACGTGTAACCACACCAGCCCAGGACCTCCTCAACCACAGACCACGTGTAACCACACCAGCCCAGGACCTCCTCAACCTCAGACCACATGTAACCACACCAGCCCAGGACCTCCTCAACCACAGACCACGTGTAACCACACCAGCCCAGGACCTCCTCAACCACAGACCACGTGTAACCACACCAGCCCAGGACCTCCACATCCGGCTTCTTCACCTGCGGGATCATCTCAGACCAGCCACCTGGACAGCTGATGAAACTGTTGATTTGCACAACTGAAGGATTTCTGCACAAACTGTCAGAAACCGTCTCAGGGAAGCTCGTCTGCGTGCTCGACGTACTCACCAGGGTCTTGACCTGACTGCAGTTTGGCGTCTTCAGTGGGCAAATGCTCACCTTCAATGGCCACTGGCAAGCTGGAGAAGTGTGCTCTTCACGGATTAATCCCAGTTTCAACTGTACCGGGCAGACAGCGTGTATGGTGTCGTGTGGGAGAGCGGTTTGCTAATGTCACCAGTGTGAACAGAGTGCTCCATGGGATGGTGGTGGGGTTACGGTATGGGCAGGCACAGGGGCGACATTTTGGTTTTATTTTCCAAAATTGACCAAACATATGACCATTCTAGTCTATCAAAACCTTTTTCTGCGTTGAGAGATGGAACTGTCCAAGGTGCTTTGGTTTCTGATGAAGCAGGTCAGGTATGTAATATAAAGGAGTTATCTGATGAAGCAGGTCAGGTATGTAATATAAAGGGTGTATCTGATGAAGCAGGTCAGGTATGTAATATAAAGGAGTTATCTGATGAAGCAGGTCAGATATGTAATAGACAGGGGTTATCTGATGAAGCAGGTCAGATATGTAATATAAAGAAGTTATCTGATGAAGCAGGTCAGATATGTAATATAAAGGAGTTATCTGATGAAACAGGTCAGGTATGTAATATAAAGGAGTTATCTGATGAAGCAGGTCAGGTATGTAATATAAAGGAGTTATCTGATGAAGCAGGTCAGATATGTAATAGACAGAGGTTATCTGATGAAACAGGTCAGGTAGGTAATATAAAGGAGTTATCTGATGAAGCAGGTCAGATATGTAATATAAAGGAGTTATCTGATGGAGCAGGTCAGATATGTAATAGACAGGGGTTATCTGATGAAGCAGGTCAGATATGTAATATAAAGGGTTTATCTGATGAAGCAGGTCAGATATGTAATAGACAGAGGTTATCTGATGAAGCAGGTCAGATAGGTAATAGACAGGGGTTATCTGATGAAGCAGGTCAGATATGTAATAGACAGGGGTTATCTGATGAAGCAGGTCAGATATGTAATAGACAGTGGTTATCTGATGAAGCAGGTCAGATATGTAATATAAAGGGTTTATCTGATGAAGCAGGTCAGATATGTAATAGACAGAGGTTATCTGATGAAGCAGGTCAGATATGTAATACACAGGGGTTATCTGATGAAACAGGTCAGGTAGGTAATATAAAGGAGTTATCTGATGAAGCAGGTCAGATATGTAATATAAAGGAGTTATCTGATGGAGCAGGTCAGATATGTAATAGACAGGGGTTATCTGATGAAGCAGGTCAGATATGTAATATAAAGGGTTTATCTGATGAAGCAGGTCAGATATGTAATAGACAGAGGTTATCTGATGAAGCAGGTCAGATAGGTAATAGACAGGGGTTATCTGATGAAGCAGGTCAGATATGTAATAGACAGGGGTTATCTGATGAAGCAGGTCAGATATGTAATAGACAGTGGTTATCTGATGAAGCAGGTCAGATATGTAATATAAAGGGTTTATCTGATGAAGCAGGTCAGATATGTAATAGACAGAGGTTATCTGATGAAGCAGGTCAGATATGTAATACACAGGGGTTATCTGATGAAGCAGGTCAGATATGTAATAGACAGAGGTTATCTGATGAAGCAGGTCAGATATGTAATAGACAGAGGTTATCTGATGAAGCAGGTCAGATATGTAATAGACAGGGGTTATCTGATGAAGCAGGTCAGATATGTAATAGACAGCGGTTATCTGATGAAGCAGGTCAGATATGTAATAGACAGGGGTTATCTGATGAAGCAGGTCAGATATGTAATATAAAGGAGTTATCTGATGAAGCAGGTCAGATATGTAATAGACAGAGGTTATCTGATGAAGCAGGTCAGATATGTAATAGACAGAGGTTATCTGATGAAGCAGGTCAGATATGTAATAGACAGGGGTTATCTGATGAAGCAGGTCAGATATGTAATAGACAGAGGTTATCTGATGAAGCAGGTCAGATATGTAATATAAAGGAGTTATCTGATGAAACAGGTCAGATATGTAATATAAAGGAGTTATCTGATGAAGCAGGTCAGATATGTAATAGACAGAGGTTATCTGATGAAGCAGGTCAGATATGTAATAGACAGAGGTTATCTGATGAAGCAGGTCAGATATGTAATAGACAGAGGTTATCTGATGAAGCAGGTCAGATATGTAATATAAAGGGTGTATCTGATGAAGCAGGTCAGATATGTAATATAAAGGAGTTATCTGATGAAGCAGGTCAGATATGTAATATAAAGGAGTTATCTGATGAAGCAGGTCAGATATGTAATAGACAGAGGTTATCTGATGAAGCAGGTCAGATGTGTAATATAAAGGAGTTATCTGATGAAACAGGTCAGGTATGTAATATAAAGGAGTTATCTGATGAAGCAGGTCAGATATGTAATAGACAGAGGTTATCTGATGAAGCAGGTCAGATATGTAATAGACAGAGGTTATCTGATGAAGCAGGTCAGATATGTAATATAAAGGGTTTATCTGATGAAGCAGGTCAGATATGTAATAGACAGTGGTTATCTGATGAAGCAGGTCAGATATGTAATATAAAGGGTTTATCTGATGAAGCAGGTCAGATAGGTAATAGACTATGGTCACGACAGTCATAAACCCGTGATCCGTTCCGGAGAGAACCTGTGCGATGCACAATGCTAATTGATGGCAAGGAACCCAGCTTCTTCTGCCTGAACAGTTCAAAGATAGAAATGTGTAAAGGTGAAATTTGATAATAAATGTATTATCTGAATTCCCACCCAAATCCCTGAGCTGAATTTATTATTTGTCTGTGGTAGTAATTAAAAAAAAAAAAATAAGTAAATATATGATGGATTAAAACCATTTTTTTTTAGTATATTCGTCCATTGTCCAACTATTGCTTTTAAA
>NC_068421.1:95250153-95262653 GCF_023373465.1 Oncorhynchus keta | reverse complement strand
CACTGTGTTTTTCCTAGGGTTGGGTTTAAGAGACTAGAAGGTAATGGATCAGTAGCCACTGTGTTACATTCAGTATGGGTGTGTGCATGAAAAGACCAGTAATATAATATTACAAATATCCGACACAATCGTCAGTCTTCATCAATCACAGGGCCTTCAGAAAGTGTTCATACTCCTTGACTTATTCCACATGTTTGTTGTTGCAGCCTGAATTCAAAATGGATTAAATTAAGATGTTTTGTCACTGGCCTACCCACAATGCCCCATAATGTCAAAATTGGAAAAATGTTATTTAACATGTTTACTAATTAATAAAAAAATGAAAAGTTGAAATGTCTTCTAAGTGTCACGCCCTGACCTTAGTTTTCTTTGTTTTCTTTATTATTTTGGTTAGGTCAGGGTGAGACAAGGGTGATATATGTGTTTTGTATAGTCTAGGTATTTATGTCTATGGTTGTCTAGCTTGGTACTCAATTAGAGGCAGCTGTTTATCGTTGTCTCTGATTGGGAACCATATTTAGGCAGCCATATTCCTTGGGTGATTTTGTGGGTTATTGTCTATGTCTAGTTGCCTGTGTCTGCACGATTATATTATAGCGTCACGGTTGTTTTCTAAGTTTGTTTAGTGTTTTCTTCATTAAATAAGTATGTATTCACATCACACTGCGCCTTGGTCTCCTCCATTATACGAGCGTGACATTAAGTATAAAACACCTTTGTTATGGACTAAGTAAATTTACTGGTGTAACGTACTTAAGCGAAAATACTTGAAAGTAGTTTTTTAGGATATCTGTACTTGACTATTTATATTTTTTGACAACTTTTACTTTTACTCCTCTACATTCCTAAAGAAAATAATGTACTTTTTACTCTGTACATTTTTACCTGACACCCAAAAGTACTCGTTGCATTTTTGAATGCTTAGCAGGACAGGAAAATGGACCAATTCAGGCACTTATCAAGACAACACATGGTCATCAATTCTGCCTCTGATCTGGCGGACTCACTAAACACAAATGCATCTTCTGTAAATCATGCCTGAATGTTGGAGTGTGCACCTGGCTATCCATTGAAATGATTTATACTTTTACTTTTGATACTTAAGTATATTTAGAACCAAATACTTTTAGACTTTTACTCAAGTTGTACTTTACTGGGTGACTTCCACTTTTAATTGAGTAACTTTCTATTAAGGTATCTATACTTTTACTCAAGTATGACAATTGGGTACTGAGTATACTGAACCAAAATATAAACGTAACATGCAACAATTTTCAATGATTTTATTGAGTCACAGTTCATATAAGGAAATCAGTCCATTTAAATACATTCATTAGGCCCTGATCTATGGATTTCTCTTGACTGGGCAGGGGCGCAGCCATGGGTGGGCCTGGCTCCTAAGTGGGTGGGCCTCCGCCCTCCCAGGCCCACCCATAGCTGCGCCCCTTCTAGCCTTATGGAGACGTCATCCACTTGTACTAGTTTGAAGTCCTTGAGATGATTCCACCCCCACAGTGTGTGACATCCCGCCACGTAAGAGGTTGAGGGAGACGCGTGGGCCAGATTCTCAGGAAGGAAAATCCATGAAGGAATGAATTTGGTGCTCCTGAGAAGAAGGGTAGTCATGGTGATACTAGTGCTGTAGTTACAGCTGTTCTAACATTCTAAATGCCCTTGGAGAAATGCTGCTACAGTTTGACACGGTGAACTTTTCGGATTGAAACCTGTTGAATATCATCTAGATTTTTACTGCAGTTTGGTTAATAAAACCCAGATTATTCTAAATATATCTATTGTCCTTATTACATGGTTGCGTACAATGAATTTTTATTTTTATTTTTTTATTTTACCTTTATTTAACCAGGCAAGTCAGTTAAGAACATATTCTTAGTTTCAATGACAGCCTAGGAACAGTGGATTAACTGCCTGTTCAGGGGCAGAACGACAGATTTGTACCTTGTCAGCTCAGGGGTTTGAACTCGCAACCTTCCGGTTACTAGTCCAAAACTCTAAACACTAGGCTACGCTGCCTAGTGGTGGGGTAAATCTTTGAGTGATTTTGATAGTAAAAGGGCTTGAACCCTTTTTTTAAATCAATTTTCTCCTAAAATAACATACCCAAATCTAACTGCCTGTAGCTCAGGACTTAAAATAACATACCTAAATCTAACTGCCTGTAGCTCAGGACCTAAAATAACATACCCAAATCTAACTGCCTGTAGCTCAGGACCTAAAATAACATGCCCAAATTTAACTGCCTGTAGCTCAGGACCTAAAATAACATACCCAAATCTAACTTCCTGTAGCTCAGGACCTAAAATAACATGCCCAAATCTAACTTCCTGTAGCTCAGGACCTAAAATAACATGCCCAAATCTAACTGCCTGTAGCTCAGCACCTAAAATAACATACCCAAATCTAACTGCCTGTAGCTCAGGACCTAAAATAACATACCCAAATCTAACTGCCTGTAGCTCAGGACCTAAAATAACATACCCAAATCTAACTTCCTGTAGCTCAGGACCTAAAATAACATACCCAAATCTAACTGCCTGGAGCTCAGGACCTAAAATAACATACCCAAATCTAACTGCCTGTAGCTCAGGACCTAAAATAACATACCCAAATCTAACTGCCTGTAGCTCAGGACCTAAAATAACATACCCCAATCGAACTGCCTGTAGCTCAGGACCTAAAATAACATAAACCAAATCTAACTGTCTGTAGCTCAGGACCTAAAATAACATACCCAAATCTAACTGCCTGTAGCTCAGGACCTAAAATAACATACCCAAATCTAACTGCCTGTAGCTCAGGACCTAAAATAACATACCCAAATCTAACTGCCTGTAGCTCAGGACCCAACTAACTGCCTGTAGCTCAGGACCTAAAATAACATACCCAAATCTAACTGCCTGTAGCTCAGGACCTAAAATAACATACCCAAATCTAACTGCCTGTAGCTCAGGACCTAAAATAACATACCCAAATCTAACTGCCTGTAGCTCAGGACCTAAAATAACATACCCAAATCTAACTGCCTGTAGCTCAGGACCTAAAATTACATACCCAAATCTAACTGCCTGTAGCTCAGGACCTAAAATAACATACCCAAATCTAACTGCCTGTAGCTCAGGACCTAAAATAACATACCCAAATATAACTGCCTGTAGCTCAGGACCTAAAATAACATACCCAAATCTAACTGCCTGTAGCTCAGGACCTAAAATAACATACCCAAATCTAACTGCCTGTTGCTCAGGACCTAAAATAACATACCCAAATCTAACTGCCTGTAGCTCAGGACCTAAAATAACATACCCAAATCTAACTGCTTGTAGCTCAGGACCTAAAATAACATACCCAAATCTAACTGCTTGTGGCTCAGGACCTAAAATAACATACCCAAATCTAACTGCCTGTAGCTCAGGACCTAAAATAACATACCCAAATCTAACTGCCTGTAGCTCAGGACCTAAAATAACATACCCAAATCTAACTTCATGTAGCTCAGGACCTAAAATAACATACCCAAATCTAACTGCCCGTAGCTCAGGACCTAAAATAACATACCCAAATCTAACTGCCTGTAGCTCAGGACCTGAAGCAAGGATATGCATATTCTTGACACCATTTGAAAGGAAACACGTTGAGGTTTGTGGAAATGTGAAATTAATGTAGGAGAATATAACACATTAGATCTGGTAGAAGATGATACAAACAAAAAACAAATTGACATGCAAGACAAAGGCCATAATATTATATTGCAGTTTAAGCGCAATTTAGATTTTGGCCATTAGATGACAGCAGTGTGTGTGCAAAGTTTCAGATTGATCCAATGAAGCATTGCAATACTGCACAGTATTTTGAATTAAGTCTGCCCAAATGTGCCGAATTGGTCAATTGAAACATTTTCAAGTACATAACCATCATGTATGTGTGGTCCTTCTGTAGCTCGGTTGGTAGAGCATGGCGCTTGTAACGCCAGGGTAGTGGATTCGATCCCCGGGACCACCCATACGTAGAATGTATGCACACATGACTGTAAGTCGCTTTGGATAAAAGCGTCTGCTAAATGGCATAAAATAAAAATTAATGTATGTATGCATTTTCAAGTACATAACCATCATGTATGACATACAAAAATGATATGATAATGCAACATTTAAGTTTACACACTCCCAGGAATGTCATACATGATAGATGATTAGCTTATACACTAACTTTCACACATCTAGATGGCCGGGCGGGGTGTGTGTGGAGCCAGAGACAGCAGGGGTTCAAACTGTAGAACCCAGTTACTACATTTGAATATAAAAATGTAATTTATCAAACAAAACTATGCTACATTTTATCTTGGGGACCCTCAGGATGACAAATCAGAGCAAGATTACTGAATGTAAGTACATTATTTACCTTCAGAGGTGAATGTATCAAACCAGTGGCCGTGATAAATGTTTTTTGTTATTGGGGACTCAATACAACGCATTACTTAGTACCACTATCCATATTTTTAAGCATAGTGGCGGCTGCATCATGTTATGTGTATGCTTGTAATCGTTATGGGCTGAGTAGATTTTCAGGATAAAAATGGAGCAAACCTAGAGGAAGACCCTGGTTTAGTCCGCTTTCCACCAGAACCCGAGGGATTAATTCACCTTTCAGCAAGACAATAACCTAAAACACAAGGCCAAATCTACACTGCAGTTTCTTACCAGTTGCTTACCAATATACACTACAGTTTCTTACCAGTTGCTTACCAATCTACACTGCAGTTTCTTACCAGTTGCTTACCAATCTACACTACAGTTTCTTACCAGTTGCTTACCAATCTACACTGCAGTTTCTTACCAGTTGCTTACCAATCTACACTACAGTTTCTTACCAGTTGCTTACCAATCTACACTACAGTTTCTTACCAGTTGCTTACCAATCTACACTACAGTTTCTTACCAGTTGCTTACCAATCTACACTACAGTTTCTTACCAGTTGCTTACCAATCTACACTACAGTTTCTTACCAGTTGCTTACCAATCTACACTACAGTTTCTTACCAGTTGCTTACCAATCTACACTACAGTTTCTTACCAGTTGCTTACCCATATACACTACAGTTTCTTACCAGTTGCTTACCAATCTACACTACAGTTTCTTACCAGTTGCTTACCAATCTACACTGCAGTTTCTTACCAGTTGCTTACCAATCTACACTGCAGTTTCTTACCAGTTGCTTACCAATCTACACTGCAGTTTCTTACCAGTTGCTTACCAATCTACACTGCAGTTTCTTACCAGTTGCTTACCAATCTACACTACAGTTTTGACTTAAATCTGCTTGAAAATCTATGGCATAATCCGAAATGGCTCTCTAGCTATGATCAACAACCAATTGGACAGAGCTTGAAGAATAAAAAAAATTAAAAAATGGATCCAGGTGTGAAACGATCCAGGTGTGAAAAGCTCTTAGAGACTTACCCAGATGCTTCTACAAAGAATTGACCCAGGGGTGTGAATACTTACAGTACGTAAATGAGATATTGAGGTCCTCCATTCTCAGATGAAATATTTATTTATGAAAGTAGTGCTTTTGGAACCTTCTGTGTGTCATTGAAAAGCCACTATGTCATTTTCTGCCATCTTTTAAATGTATTTTAGGTAAGGCAGTTAAGAACAAATTCTTATTTACAATGACAGCATATCCCGGCCAAACCCGGACAACGCTGGACCAATTTGTGCGCTGCCCTATTGTCTGGAGTCAATGAGGGAGTGTCTGGACTGGAAAGGGGTTTTTACAATACAATACATACACAAAGAACAATTTTCATTCACTTGTTGTTCCCACAGGAGATGGATATCACAGGGATTGGTTTTCAGTAGTAAGGTTCCTGGACGGTGGGATGTGCAATACTTAGGTTACCTCAAATACCTCTGCACATTGATCTGGTACTGGTACTGGTACTCCCTGTATGTAGCTCTATATTGATCTGGTACTGGTACTTCCTGTATATAGCTCCATTCTTGTGTATTTCATGCTAACATTTTTATTTTTAAACTGCATTGTTGGTTAAGGGCTTGTCAGTAAGCATGTTTTATTCGGTGCAGGTGAAGAATAAAGTTTGATTTGATTTTATGGATAGGACAGAGACTGGTTTTCAATGTTAACCAAGAAGTCTCCTACTTTGTCATTACAATACAATTGACCTTAACATACCATTTCTCATAAAATCAATATCAGGGCATAATATTTTTTTAACTTAAAAAGTCAGTTAAGAACAAATTCTTATTTACAACGACAGCCCACCCCGGCCAAACCCGGACAACGCTGGAGCAATTGTGTGCTGCCCTATGGGACTCCTAATCACAGCCGGTTGTGACACAGCCTGGAATCGAACCAGGGTGTCTGTAGCGACACCTTTAGCACTGAGATGCAGTGCCTTAAACTGGTGCCTCACTCAGGAGCCCTTCAAATTGCATCATTACTTATCGTCTCTATTGAAAACACTCAGTCTGGAGCGGAAACCTACAGGAGTGTTGATCTACAAGAACAGCGCTGGAGAGCCCTTGTTTAGTATTTCAGTATTTGATTAGGATCACCATTAGAAACCGCTAAAGCAGCAGCTACTCTTCCTGGGGTCCAACACAATACATTATACAGAGCATTAATAGACATCAAATGGACAGAATTACATTTAAAATAAATATACGTGCTTTTACACATGTAACGTATAATAATGATAATCATAGTCACATGGTTCATAAGGCTGTAACGGGGGGCGGCAGCGTAGCCTACTGATTAGAGTGTTGGACTAGTAACCGGAAGGTTCAAACCCCCGAGCTGACAAGGTACAAATCTGTCGTTCTGCCCCTGAACAGGCAGTTAACCCACTGTTCCCAGGCCGTCATTGAAAATAAGAATATGTTCTTAACTGACTTGCCTGGTTAAATAAAGGTAAAAAAAATAAAAATAATTTTAAAAAAACTGTATGCAACTCACAAATGGAAACAAAATAACAAGGTGTGTTGCAAATAGTCAGACACTTTTAACTAAATCCCTCTGACAGCGACCTTGTTTCACTAAATCCCTCTGACAGCGACCTTGTTTCACTAAATCCCTCTGACAGCGACCTTGTTTCACTAAATCCCCCTGACAGCGACCTTGTTTCACTAAATCCCCCTGACAGCGACCTTGTTTCACTAAATCCCTCTGACAGCGACCTTGTTTCACTAAATCCCTCTGATAGCGACCTTGTTTCACTAAATCCCTCTGATAGCGACCTTGTTTCACTAAATCCCTCTGACAGCGACCTTGTTTCGCTAAATCCCTCTGACAGCGACCTTGTTTCACTAAATCCCTCTGACAGCGACCTTGTTTCACTAAATCCCTCTGACAGCGACCTTGTTTCACTAAATCTCTCTGACAGCGACCTTGTTTCACTAAATTCCTCTGACAGCGACCTTGTTTCACTAAATCCCTCTGACAGCGACCTTGTTTCACTAAATTCCTCTGACAGCGACCTTGTTTCACCAAATCCCTCTGACAGCGACCTTGTTTCACTAAATCCCTCTGACAGCGACCTTGTTTCACTAAATCCCCTGACAGCGACCTTGTTTCACTAAATCCCTCTGACAGCGACCTTGTTTCACTAAATCCCTCTGACAGCGACCTTGTTTCGCTAAATCCCTCTGACAGCGACCTTGTTTCACTAAATCCCTCTGACAGCGACCTTGTTTCACTAAATCCCTCTGACAGCGACCTTGTTTCACTAAATCTCTCTGACAGCGACCTTGTTTCACTAAATTCCTCTGACAGCGACCTTGTTTCACTAAATCCCTCTGACAGCGACCTTGTTTCACTAAATCCCTCTGACAGCGACCTTGTTTCACCAAATCCCTCTGACAGCGACCTTGTTTCACTAAATCTCTCTGACAGCGACCTTGTTTCACGAAATCCCTCTGACAGCGACCTTGTTTCACTAAATCCCTCTGACAGCGACCTTGTTTCACTAAATCCCCCTGACAGCGACCTTGTTTCACTAAATTCCTCTGACAGCGACCTTGTTTCACTAAATCCCCCTGACAGCGACATTGTTTCACAAAATCTCTCTGACAGCGACCTTGTTTCACTAAATTCCCCTGATAGCGACCTTGTTTCACTAAATCCCTCTGACAGCGACCTTGTTTCACTAAATTCCCCTGATAGCAACCTTGTTTCACTAAATTCCCCTGATAGCGACCTTGTTTCACTAAATCCCTCTGACAGCGACCTTGTTTCACTAAATTCCCCTAATAGCGACCTTGTTTCACTAAATTCCTCTGACAGCGACCTTGTTTCACTAAATCCCTCTGACAGCGACCTTGTTTCACAAAATCTCTCTGACAGCGACCTTGTTTCACTAAATCCCTCTGACAGCGACCTTGTTTCACTAAATCCCTCTGATAGCGACCTTGTTTCACCAAATCCCTCTGACAACGACCTTGTTTCACTAAATCCCTCTGACAGCGACCTTGTTTCACTAAATCTCTCTGACAGCGACCTTGTTTCACTAAATCCCTCTGACAGCGACCTTGTTTCACTAAATCCCTCTGACAGCGACCTTGTTTCACTAAATCCCTCTGATAGCGACCTGGTTTCACTAAATTCCTCTGACAGCGACCTGGTTTCACTAAATCCCTCTGACAGCGACCTGGTTTCACTAAATCCCTCTGACAGCGACCTTGTTTCACTAAATTCCTCTGACAGCGACCTGGTTTCACTAAATCCCTCTGACAGCGACCTGGTTTCACTAAATCCCTCTGATAGCGACCTTGTTTCACAAAATCTCTCTGACAGCGACCTTGTTTCACTAAATTCCCCTGATAGCGACCTTGTTTCACTAAATCCCTCTGACAGCGACCTTGTTTCACTAAATCCCCCTGACAGCGACCTTGTTTCACTAAATCTCTCTGACAGCGACCTTGTTTCACTAAATCCCTCTGACAGCGACCTTGTTTCACTAAATCCCTCTGACAGCGACCTTGTTTCACTAAATTCCTCTGACAGCGACCTTGTTTAACTAAATCCCTCTGACAGCGACCTTGTTTCACTAAATTCCTCTGACAGCGACCTTGTTTCACTAAATTCCCCTGATAGCGACCTTGTTTCACAAAATGAATGGGAACTTGAAACTCTCAACCTGCTCCATTACAGCCCGTCGATGAGAATGGGGACATGCTCGGCCCTCCTTTTCCTGTAGTCCACGATAATCTTCTTTGTCTTGATCATGTTGAGGGAGAGGTGATGAGCTTTGAGGGCACTATGGTGTTGAACGCTGAGCTGTAGTCAATGAACAGCATTCTCACATAGGTGTTCCTTTTGTCCAGGTGGGAAAGGGCAGTGTGGAGTGGTATGTGAATTGGAGTGGGTCTAGTGTTTCTGGGATAATGGTGTTGATGTGAGCCATGACCTGCCTTTCAAAGCTCTTCATGGATACAGACGTGAGTGCTACGGGGTGGTAGTCATTTAGGCCAGGCTACCTTCACTTCCTGGGGCACAGGGACTATGGAGGTCTGCTTGAAACATGTTGGTACTACAGACTCAGACAGGGAGAGGTTGAAAATGTCAGTGAAGACACTTGCCAGTTGGTCAGCGCATGCTCGGAGTACACGTCCTGGTAACCCACCTGGCCCTGCAGCCTTGTGAATGTTGACCTGTTTAAAGGTCTTTCTCACATCAGCTATGGAGAGCGTGATCACACAGTCATCCGGAACGGCTGATGCTCTCGTGCATGTTTCAGTGTTACTTGCCTCAAAGCGAGCGTAGAAGTAATTTAGTTCATCTGGTAGACTCTTGTCACTGGGCAGCTCTCGGCTGTGCTTCCCCTTGAAGTCTGTAATGGTTTGCAAGTCCTGCCACATCTGACGAGTGTCAGAGCCGGTGTAGTACGATTCGATCTTAGTCCAGTAGTGATGCTTTGCCTGTTTGATGGTTCGTCGGAGGGCATAGCGGGATTTCTTATAAGCTGATATACAACGAATCAGAATCAGATGATGTTGTTTGACTCCTGCTGATACGTAATGAATCAGAATCATATGGAGTTGTTTGACTCTTGCTGATATATAATGAATCAGAATCATATGGAGTTGTTTGACTCCTGCTGATACGTAATGAATCAGAATCATATGGAGTTGTTTGACTCCTGCTGATACATATAATGAATCAGAATCAGATGATGTTGTTTGACTCTTGCTGATACATAATGAATCAGAATCATATGGAGTTGTTTGACTCTTGCTGATATATAATGAATCAGAATCATATGGAGTTGTTTGACTCCTGCTGATACATAATGAATCAGAATCATATGGAGTTGTTTGACTCCTGCTGATACATAATGAATCAGAATCATATGGAGTTGTTTGACTCCTGCTGATACATACTCTCTCCTCTTCCATCCTATCTTCTCTTCCCTCTGCTCAAACTTTCTCCAACCTATCTCCTGATTCTGCCTCCTCAACCCTCCTCTCCTCCCTTACTGCATCCTTTGACTCCCTATGTCCCCTATCCTCCAGGCCGGCTCGGTCCTCCCCTCCCGCTCCGTGGCTCGACGACTCATTGCGAGCTCACAGAACAGGGCTCCGGGCAGCCGAGCGGAAATGGAGGTTCGCCTCCCTGCGGACCTGGCATCCTTTCACTCCCTCCTCTCTACATTTTCCTCCTCTGTCTCTGCTGCTAAAGCCACTTTCTACCATTCTAAATTCCAAGCATCCGCCTCTAACCCTAGGAAGCTCTTTGCCACCTTCTCCTCCCTCCTGAATCCTCCCCCCCTCCCTCCTCCCTCTCTGCAGATGACTTCGTCAACCATTTTGAAAAGAAGGTCGATGACATCCGATCCTCGTTTGCTAAGTCAAACGACACCGCTGGTTCTGCTCACACTCCCCTACCCTATGCTCTGACCTCTTTCTCCCCTCTCTCTCCAGATGAAATCTCGCGTCTTGTGACGGCCGGCCGCCCAACAACCTGCCCGCTTGACCCTATCCCCTCCTCTCTTCTCCAGACCATTTCCGGAGACCTTCTCCCTTACCTCACCTCGCTCATCAACTCATCCCTGACCGCTGGCTACGTCCCTCCCGTCTTCAAGAGAGCGAGAGTTGCACCCCTTCTGAAAAAACCTACACTCGATCCCTCCGATGTCAACAACTACAGACCAGTATCCCTTCTCTCTTTTCTCTCCAAAACTCTTGAGCGTGCCGTCCTTGGCCAGCTCTACCGCTATCTCTCTCAGAATGACCTTCTTGATCCAAATCAGTCAGGTTTCAAGACTAGTCATTCAACTGAGACTGCTCTTCTCTGTATCACGGAGGCGCTCCGCACTGCTAAAGCTAACTCTCTCTCCTCTGCTCTCATCCTTCTAGACCTATCGGCTGCCTTCGATACTGTGAACCATCAGATCCTCCTCTCCACCCTCTCCGAGTTGGGCATCTCCGGCGCGGCCCACGCTTGGATTGCGTCCTACCTGACAGGTCGCTCCTACCAGGTGGCGTGGCGAGAATCTGTCTCCTCACCACGCGCTCTCACCACTGGTGTCCCCCAGGGCTCTGTTCTAGGCCCTCTCTTATTCTCGCTATACACCAAGTCACTTGGCTCTGTCATAACCTCACATGGTCTCTCTTATCATTGCTATGCAGACGACACACAATTAATCTTCTCCTTTCCCCCTTCTGATGACCAGGTGGCGAATCGCATCTCTGCATGTCTGGCAGACATATCAGTGTGGATGACGGATCACCACCTCAAGCTGAACCTCAGCAAGACGGAGCTCCTCTTCCTCCCGGGGAAGGACTGCCCGTTCCATGATCTCGCCATCACGGTTGACAACTCCATTGTGTCCTCCTCCCAGAGCGCTAAGAACCTTGGCGTGATCCTGGACAACACCCTGACGTTCTCAACTAACATCAAGGCGGTGTCCCGTTCCTGTAGGTTCATGCTCTACAACATCCGCAGAGTACGACCCTGCCTCACACAGGAAGCGGCGCAGGTCCTAATCCAGGCACTTGTCATCTCCCGTCTTGATTACTGCAACTCGCTGTTGGCTGGGCTCCTGCCTGTGCCATTAAACCCCTACAACTCATCCAGAACGCCGCAGCCCGTCTGGTGTTCAACCTTCCCAAGTTCTCTCACGTCACCCCGCTCCTCCGCTCTCTCCACTGGCTTCCAGTTGAAGCTCGCATCCGCTACAAGACCATGGTGCTCGCCTACGGAGCTGTGAGGGGAACGGCACCTCAGTACCTCCAGGCTCTGATCAGGCCCTACACCCAAACAAGGGCACTGCGTTCATCCACCTCTGGCCTGCTCGCCTCCCTACCACTGAGGAAGTACAGTTCCCGCTCAGCCCAGTCAAAACTGTTCGCTGCTCTGGCCCCCAATGGTGGAACAAACTCCTCACGACGCCAGGACAGCGGAGTCAATCACCACCTTCCGGAGACACCTGAAACCCCACCTCTTCAAGGAATACCTAGGATA
>NC_068421.1:95227653-95245153 GCF_023373465.1 Oncorhynchus keta | reverse complement strand
AGGGCCTCCATCTCTGCTTAAACAAACATACAACTCACTGAACAAACACCTCATGCCTTGACCAGCCACGGGAATGACCCAGCTCATCATTTCTCTGGAAGTTACACTGAGGGGGTTTCCCAAATGGCATCCTATTCCCTATGTAGTGCACTACTTTAGACCAGGACCCTATGTCATCCTAGACTGACTGGGGTTGGGAGTGAATGGTGGGAGAAGACAAGAGGACAGAGAGTACCAGGGGTCAGGGGTCAGGACAGAGACTACCAGGTGTCAGGGGTCAGGACAGAGAGTACCAGGGGTCAGGGGTCAGTCAGGCAGCATATGAGACTGACTGGGGTTGGGAGTGAAGGGTGGGAGAAGACAAGAGGACAGAGAGTACCAGGGGTCAGGGGTCAGTTAGTGATGAGGAATGAGGAAATCCCACCCTGGCCACAACAGGCAGATAGATAGAGGTCAGGAAATACTAATGCTTGGACACAACCCCCGCAAGCCAATCTCTCTCAGCCAGCCACTCCAAGGAAAACGCAGCATGTGCAATGTGGTTGGAGGGTGGTAGTGGAGAGGAAGGGAGAGGAAGGGAGATGAAGGAGGAGGAAGGGAGAGGGAGGAGGGGAGGGGAGAGGAAGGGAGAGGAAGGGAGAGGAAGGGAGAGGAAGGGGGAGGAAGGGAGAGGAAGGGAGAGGAAGGGGGAGGAAGGAGGAGGAAGGGAGAGGGAGGGGAGAGGAGGGAGGGAGAGGAAAGGAGATGAAGGGGGGGAGGAGGGGAGAGGAAGAGGAGAGGAAGGGGGAGGAAGGAGGAGGAAGGGGAGAGGGAGGAGGGGAGAGGAGGGGAGAGGAAGGGGGAGGAAGGGAGAGGAAGGGAGAGGAAGGGGGAGGAAGGAGAGGAAGAGGAGAGGAAGGGAGAGGAAGGGGGAGGAAGGGGAGGGAGGAGGAAGGGGAGAGGGAGGAGGGGAGGAGGAAGGGGAGAGGAAGGAGGAGGAAGGAGGAGGAAGGGAGAGGGAGGAGGGGGAGAGGAAGGGAGAGGAAGGAGGAGGAAGGGAGGGAGGGAGGAGGGGAGAGGAAGGGGGGAGGAAAGGGGGAGGGAAGGGAGAGGAAGGGAGAGGGAGGAGGGGGAGAGGAAGGGGGAGGAAGGGAGAGGAAGGGGAGGAAGGGAGAGGAAGGGGGGAGGAAGGGAGAGGAAGGGAGAGGAAGGGGGAGGAAGGGGGAGGAAGGGGGGGAGGAAGGGGAGAGGAAGGAGGAGGAAGGGAGAGGAAGGGAGAGGAAGGGGGGGAGGAAGGGGGGAGGAAGGGGAGAGGAAGGGGGAGGAAGGGGGGAGGAAGGGAGAGGAAGGAGGAGGAAGGGAGAGGAAGGGAGAGGAAGGGAGAGGAAGGGAGAGGAAGGGGGAGGAAGGGGGAGGAAGGGAGAGGAAGGGGGTCCCAGAGGTGCAAGAGGAGAGCTGTAAATCCATCCAGGGTCCAGGGACATGTGAATAATTAGTGCCACCGTAACAAAATGTTTTGCAACAGAAAATGAAAATACTTTCCTATTGGACAAATTCAGTTTGGTCCCTCCCCATTTTGGCCCCCTTGATTCTGTAAAGTTCCTAGTGAATATGACCCAGAGTCCCTTCCAGAAACACAAGAGAAGGAGGGAATCCTTATGGCCATCCACCTAGGGAGGGTCTCATCCATCTAGGGAGGGTCCCATCCATCTAGGGAGGGTCTCATCCATCTAGGGAGGGTCTCATCCATCTAGGGAGGGTTTAATCTGTCTAGGGAGGGTCTCATCCATCTGGGGAAGGTCTCATCCATCTAGGGAGGGTCTCATCCATCTAGGGAGGGTCTCATCCATCTAGGGAGGGTCTCATCCATCTAGGGAGGGTCTCATCCATCTAGGGAGGGTCTCATCCATCTAGGTAGGGTCTCATCCATCTAGGGAGGGTCTCATCCATCTAGGGAGGGTCTCATCCATCTAGGAGTGTCCCATCCATCTAGGGAGGGTCTCATCCATCTAGGGAGGGTCTCATCCATCTAGGGAGGGTCTCATCCATCTAGGTAGGGTCTCATCCATCTAGGGAGGGTCTCATCCATCTAGGGAGGGTCTCATCCATCTAGGTAGGGTCTCGTCCATCTAGGGAGGGTCTCATCCATCTAGGGAGGGTCTCATCCATCTAGGGAGGGTCTCATCTGTCTAGGGAGGGTCTCATCCATCTAGGGAGGGTCTCATCCATCTAGGTAGGGTCTCATCCATCTAGGGAGGGTCTCATCCATCTAGGGAGGGTCTCATCCATCTAGGGAGGGTCTCATCTGTCTAGGGAGGGTCTCATCCATCTAGGGAGGGTCTCATCCATCTAGGTAGGGTCTCATCCATCTAGGGAGGGTCTCATCCATCTAGGGAGGGTCTCATCCATCTAGGGAGGGTCTCAACCACCTAGGGAGGGTCGCATCCACCTAGGGAGGGTCTCATCCATCTAGGAAGGGTCTCGTCCATCTAGGGAGGGTCTCATCCATCTAGGTAGGGTCTCGTCCATCTAGGGAGGATCTCATCCATCTAGGGAGGGTCTCATCCATCTAGGGAGGGTCTCATCTGTCTAGGGAGGGTCTCATCCATCTAGGGAGGGTCCCATCCATCTAGGGAGGGTCTCATCCATCTAGGGAGGGTCTCATCCATCTAGGAGGGTCTCATCCATCTAGGTAGGGTCTCATCCATCTAGGGAGGGTCTCATCCATCTAGGGAGGGTCTCATCCATCTAGGTAGGGTCTCGTCCATCTAGGGAGGGTCTCATCCATCTAGGGAGGGTCTCATCCATCTAGGGAGGGTCTCATCTGTCTAGGGAGGGTCTCATCCATCTAGGGAGGGTCTCATCCATCTAGGTAGGGTCTCATCCATCTAGGGAGGGTCTCATCCATCTAGGGAGGGTCTCATCCATCTAGGGAGGGTCTCATCTGTCTAGGGAGGGTCCCATCCATCTAGGGAGGGTCTCATCCATCTAGGTAGGGTCTCATCCATCTAGGGAGGGTCTCATCCATCTAGGGAGGGTCTCATCCATCTAGGGAGGGTCTCAACCACCTAGGGAGGGTCGCATCCACCTAGGGAGGGTCTCATCCGTCTAGGGAGGGTCTCATCCATCTAGGGAGGGTCTCATCCATCTAGGGAGGGTCTCATCCATCTAGGGAGGGTTTCATCCATCTAGGGAGGGTTTAATCTGTCTAGGGAGGGTCTCATCCATCTAGGGAGGGTCTCATCCATCTAGGGGGGGTCTCATCCATCTAGGGAGGGTCTCATCCATCTAGGGAGGGTTTAATCTGTCTAGGGAGGGTCTCATCCATCTAGAGAGGGTCTCATCCATCTAGGGAGGGTCTTATCCATCTAGGGAGGGTCTCATCCATCTAGAGAGGGTCTCATCCATCTAGGGAGGGTCTCATCCATCTAGGGAGGGTCTCATCCATCTAGGGAGGGTCTCATCCATCTGGGGAGGGTCTCATCCATCTAGGGAGGGTCTCATCCATCTAGGGAGGGTCTCATCCATCTAGGGAGGGTCTCATCCATCTGGGGAGGGTCTCATCCATCTAGGGAGGATCCCATCCATCTAGGGAGGGTCTCATCCATCTAGGGAGGGTCTCATCCATCTAGGGAGGATCCCATCCATCTAGGGAGGGTCTCATCCATCTAGGGAGGATCCCATCCATCTAGGGAGGATCCCATCCATCTAGGGAGGGTCTCATCCATCTAGGGAGGGTCTCATCCATCTAGGGAGGATCCCATCCATCTAGGGAGGGTCTCATCCATCTAGGGAGGGTCTCATCCATCTAGGGGGGGTCTCATCCATCTGGGGAGGGTCTCATCCATCTGGGGAGGGTCTCATCCATCTAGGGAGGGTCTCATCCATCTAGGGAGGGTCTCATCCATCGAGGGAGGGTCTCATCCACCTAGGTAGGGTCTCATCCATCTAGGGAGGGTCTGCCTTTCTCTTTTTTATTTCCTAGAAACAGAGGATAATGAAGTCTAACTGATAGGAATGACAAGGCTGTGGGAACCAACAGTGCCTATAGGATCCCTATGGGTGGGAACCAGATGGAGGAATGACAGAGGGAGTGTGAGGGTGTTTCTTAACACACCCCGAGAAGGGGTGTTCAAAGGGAATAACCCGCCCAGGGGTGTCAATAGGGTCGCCATACCCTAGATCAACACCAACCATATAAAATAGGGAACTAAAATGATTCATAGCACTGAACTATGGCTGAGAGCACGACTCCAACACCATCATTACATTTGCCGATGACACAACAAGTAGTAGGCCCGATCACCCGACAACGACGAGACAGCCTATAGGGAGAAAGTCAGAAGAGACCTGGCCGTGTGGTGCCAGGACAACAACATTTCCCTCAACGTGATCAAGACAAAAGGAGATGATTGTGGACCATAGGGAAAAGGAGGACCGAGCAGTGGAACAGGTTGAGAGCTTCACGTTCCTTGGTGTCCACATCACCAACAAACTATCATAGTCCAAGCACACCATGACGGTCGTGAAGAGGGCACGACAAAACCCTTTCCCCCTCAGGAGACTGAAACGATTTGGCATGGGGTCCTCACATCCTCAAAACGTTTGATAATGGAAAGGAGATGAGGCCATCTCTCCATGGTCACCATGAAAAACAATTACTTTTCTAAGACAACTATTTAAAAATGCTATAATGAACCAAACATTCTGTAATGATGGTTGATCACTAGATAAAGAATTGAGATTTGATGTCTTCAGTGTTAAAAGTGTAAAACTAACAATGACTCCATAAACCATGCTTTCTGGACAAATGTCCAAAAGTTATGGACGGAGCTAGAAAGTTGGCTGGCAGAACTATTACAATGTAAATGTACTTTAAATCTTTTCTGTCTGCATATTTCAAGAGGGATGGAGGTGTGACTAGGGATGGAGATGTGACTAGGGATGGAGGTGTGACTAGGGATGGAGGTGTGACTAGGGATGGAGGTATGACTAGGGATGGAGGTGTGACTCGGGATGGAGGTGTGACCAGGTACTCGGGATGGAGGTGTGACCAGGTACTAGGGATGGAGGTGTGACTAGGGATGGAGGTATGACTAGGGATGGAGGTGTGACTCGGGATGGAGGTGTGACCAGGTACTAGGGATGGAGGTGTGACCAGGTACTAGGGATGGAGGTGTGACCAGGTACTAGGGATGGAGGTGTGACCAGGTACTAGGGATGGAGGTGTGACCAGGTACTAGGGATGGAGGTGTGACCAGGTACTAGGGATGGAGGTGTGACTAGGTACTAGGGATGGAGGTGTGACTAGGTACTAGGGATGGAGGTGTGAGTAGGGACTGAGGTGTGACTAGGGATGGAGGTGTGACCAGGTACTAGGGATGGAGGTGTGACCAGGTACTAGGGATGGAGGTGTGACCAGGTACTAGAGATGGAGGTGTGACCAGGTACTTGGGATGGAGGTGTGACCAGGTACTAGAGATGGAGGTGTGAGTAGGGACTGAGGTGTGACTAGGGATGGAGGTGTGACCAGGTACTAGGGATGGAGGTGTGACCAGGTACTAGGGATGGAGGTGTGACCAGGTACTTGGGATGGAGGTGTGAGTAGGGACTGAGGTGTGACTAGGGATGGAGGTGTGACCAGGTACTAGGGATGGAGGTGTGACCAGGTACTAGGGATGGAGGTGTGACCAGGTACTAGAGATGGAGGTGTGAGTAGGGACTGAGGTGTGACTAGGGATGGAGGTGTGACCAGGTACTAGAGATGGAGGTGTGACCAGGTACTAGGGATGGAGGTGTGACCAGGTACTTGGGATGGAGGTGTGACCAGGTACTAGAGATGGAGGTGTGACCAGGTACTAGAGATGGAGGTGTGACTAGAGATGGAGGTGTGAGTAGAGATGGAGGTGTGAGTATGCGGGTCTGGGCAGATGAGGTGTAGTCCTTGTTTGAGTGCGTCTGTAAATAATTGTTCCTATGCGTGTGTTCGTAGCTGGTTTGGATATTCCCAGGATTCAGACAGGGACAGAGTGACGATTGTTGGTTTACATTCTTTCTGAAGCATTGACATAAACAGCAGTTCATGTTTTGATTAGTAAATTCTTTCAAATAGAATTCTGTCAGAAGAGACGCCCTTCCTCATTTCCACTTTCAGAAAAGACAACATTACACTCAGCTTGGCTCTAAAGAATGGGGTCAGCTGCTATGGCCTGGGTTAACACTGTGTAATGGGGTCAGCTGCTATGGCCTGGGTTAACACTGTGTAATGGGGTCAGCTACTATGGCCTGGGTTAACACTGTGTAATGGGGTCAGCTACTATGGCCTGGGTTAACACTGTGTAATGGGGTCAGCTACTATGGCCTGGGTTAACACTGTGTAATGGGGTCAGCTACTATGTCCTGGGTTAACACTGTGTAATGGGGTCAGCTACTATGGACTGGGTTATTAAGACATGACTCTGCCGTTGTGCTGTAGAATGTGTGAATTTTGTCTCTTGTATAACACATTCTAAACATTAGTTTATACTGGATTTAAACGTAGATTTTTTTGTTAAGTGTAATTTCGTTACGCTCCAACGTTCCCTCAATCCTATGCCAACAATCAGTTATTTTTTTAAATGTCTTGGTTCAAATAGTTGAGTTTTTTTTTCTAAGTGATTTGTAAATTGTATTTGCATTGTTCTGACATGTTGCCCAATCAGATATGACACAAGCCTGCCTCGTTTGCCAACTTCCTGTTTCTACTGTGAAGATGCTCCAGGGTTCAATGAAAGGGTGAAGTTACCCCTTTAGACTCTGATCTTGGGTCAGTTTAGCATTTTTTTTTCTCACTAATGGTAAAGGTCAGGATTGTAGGGAGGAGAAGCTGATCCCAGATCTGTACCTACTAAAAGGGGAAATGTCGCCCAAGCTTCTATGGACCACATCCTGTATCTACGAAACCCCATGTATATCAATGTATTACAATACAGCGTTTTGGATGGCAGTGTGACCGACTAGGGGATCAAACGGCGTAGCCTAGTGGTTAGAGCGTTGGACTAGTAACCGGAAGGTTGTGAGTTCAAACCCCCGAGCTGACATGGTACAAATCTGTCGTTCTGCCCCTGAACAGGCAGTTAACCCACTGTTCCCAGGCCGTCATTGAAAATAAGAATATGTTCTTAACTGACTTGCCTGGTTAAATAAAGGTTAAAAAAAAAAAAAAAAAACATTTGTATTTCTTCACTCTTCAAGACTGTGTTAGTCCGCTGAGCTAAAAGCCCAGACTTTAGTTTTGGGGATAATAAAACAAGCCTTCAGAATGTAAACAAGGATCTAACGAAATAGTGCATTTTGTAATTAGTCAACTCACAACACACGGGTCAGAGGTCAGTAAACTTCTCTATGCTATCACATAAGAGTTGTTGGAGAGCAATTGGATGGATTCCAAAGTGCACCCTATTCCCTATACAATGCACTACCTTTATATTAAAACTAGTCCCCTATGGGGCCCTGGTCAAAAGTAGTACACTATATAGGGAATAGGGTTCCATTTGGAACGCACCCAGGAAGTGTGGGTTTCACTAAGGGTGTGGGCGGTGACGATGGGGTCGACACTAAACTAATTAGGGACGAGGTTGCTTATGGCCTCCCTCATTAGCGATGGATGAAGTTACCTAGCAGAGGTCAGAGGTTAGAGGTCAGGGGTCAGACTGCTGATCAATGTGATGACCTCACCCTATAAGGCCTGGTCAACAATCAATATACAGTACCAGTCAAAAGTGTACTACTGGCCTGTGTCTTTCTGTCTGGCATCATTCCACCAATCCCCCCCCCCTGATAAGAACGCGCCTCTCTGTCTCTGCAGCATTCCAAACATCCTGTGGTGGGGGTCTGGAGGACCAGAAGTGCACAAGGCCACCCCCCGTGAACAATGAGACCTTCCCGTCAGACAGGGGGACAGAGGGCTGGAGTTGGAAGTGAGACACGGAGAGAGGCAAGCCAGGCATGCTCTCTCTCTCTTCGTCTCCCTGTCTCTCTCTCTGTCTCTCTCTCTCTCTCTCTCTCTCTCTCTCTCTCTCTCTCTCTCTCTCTCTCTCTCTCTCTCTCTCCTCTCCATCTCTCTCTCTCTCTCTCTCTCTCTCTCTCTCTCTCTCTCTCTCTCTCCTCTCCATCTCTATCTCTCTCGCTCTGAAGCCCCGCCAGGGAATGTGTGATAAAGAATGCATGCATGCAGGAAGCAACAATCGTGGGAAAGTCACTCCACTGATTTTCATCAAGGAATGTCAGTCATTTGACTCAAAAGCTCATGCCATCATATTTCATGGGGGTGGAATAAGTCAGGATGGGTGGAGGGGCTTGTGTTTGATGGAAGCAGAATAAGTCAGGATGGGTGGAGGGGCTTGTGTTTGATGGAAGCAGAATAAGTCAGGATGGGTGGAGGGGCTTGTGTTTGATGGAAGCAGAATAAGTCAGGATGGGTGGAAGGGCTTGTGTTTGATGGAAGCAGAATAAGTCAGGATGGGTGGAGGGGCTTGTGTTTGATGGAAGCAGAATAAGTCAGGATGGGTGGAAGGGCTTGTGTTTGATGGAAGCAGAATAAGTCAGGATGGGTGGAGGGGCTTGTGTTTGATGGAAGCAGAATAAGTCAGGATGGGTGGAAGGGCTTGTGTTTGATGGAAGCAGAATAAGTCAGGATGGGTGGAAGGGCTTGTGTTTGATGGAAGCAGAATAAGTCAGGATGGGTGGAAGGGCTTGTGTTTGATGGAAGCAGAATAAGTCAGGATGGGTGGAAGGGCTTGTGTTTGATGGAAGCAGAATAAGTCAGGATGGGTGGAGGGGCTTGTGTTTGATGGAAGCAGAATAAGTCAGGATGGGTGGAAGGGCTTGTGTTTGATGGAAGCAGAATAAGTCAGGATGGGTGGAGGGGCTTGTGTTTGATGGAAGCAGAATAAGTCAGGATGGGTGGAAGGGCTTGTGTTTGATGGAAGCAGAATAAGTCAGGATGGGTGGAAGGGCTTGTGTTTGATGGAAGCAGAATAAGTCAGGATGGGTGGAGGGGCTTGTGTTTGATGGAAGCAGAATAAGTCAGGATGGGTGGAAGGGCTTGTGTTTGATGGAAGCAGAATAAGTCAGGATGGGTGGAGGGGCTTGTGTTTGATGGAAGCAGAATAAGTCAGGATGCAGGTGGGGCTTGTGTTTGATGGGGGTCTTGGGTGGAGGGGCTTGTGTTTGATGGAAGCAGAATAAGTCAGGATGGGTGGAAGGGCTTGTGTTTGATGGAAGCAGAATAAGTCAGGATGGGTGGAAGGGCTTGTGTTTGATGGAAGCAGAATAAGTCAGGATGGGTGGAAGGGCTTGTGTGTCATGTATCATGGGTATTGTTATGTTATTACATACTGTACAGAAAAACAGTTATGGTCACTGACAACTGTTTTAAGTATGACTTTTCCCTCCCACAACAACAGTGTTTTAAGTAGGAATATCCATTCCCACAACAACAGTGTTTTAAGTAGGAATATCCCTACCACAACAACGACAGTAGCTGAAACCTCTCAATACTAAACTAGAGATAAAGAAAATAAGGGATATGATGAGAGGTTGTGCTGTATGTAGTGGGAATGGCTTGAATCTAGGCCTCTAAGACTGTGTTTACAGAGGAAGCACAATTTTGATCTTTTGCACAATTATTGGCAAAGGATCTGATCCGATTGGTCAAAATATCTGAATTGGTTTGCCTGTGTAAATGCAGCAAGAGCTGTTGTAGTTTGCCAGGGATTCCTGGGGCTGCAGGTAGCCTAGTGGTTAGAGCTTCGGGCCAGCAACCGAAAGGTTGCTAGATTGAATCCCCGAGCTGACAAAATAAAAATCTGACATTCTGCCCCTGAACAATTTGTTCTTAACTGACTTGCCTAGTTAAATAAAACAATCCCAGAGCTTTGGAAGGGAGCATTTTGAAAGCACCTCTTCTTCCTTTTCCAGAGACATTAGGGGATTTTACTAATAGGGTTTTACAGTATCTTCATGGCAGTTGTGCCAAGTTGTATAGGTCTTCGGAAGACGTTTGGAGTGGAACATATCTTAGTCAGAGGGGTCATTTCCTTGGCCTTGGTTTCTCTAATGACTGCCTCGCCTGGTTCATCAACTATTTCTCAGATAGAGTTCAGTGTGTCAAATTGGAGGGCATGTTGTCCGGACCTCTGGCAGTCTCTATGGGGGTGCCACAGGGTTCAATTCTCGGGCCGACTCTTTCCTCTGTATATATCAATATATCAAGTATATATCACCTCTACGCAGACGACACCATTCTGTACACATCTGGCCCTTCTTTGGACACTGTGCTAACTAACCTCCAGACAAGCTTCAATGCCATACAACTCTCCTTCCGTGGCCTCCAACTGCTTTTAAATGCTAGTAAAATAAAATGCATGCTCTTCAACCGATCGCTGCCCGCACCCGCCCGCCCGACTAGCATCACTACTCTGGATGGATCTGACTTAGAATATGTGGACAACTACAAATACCTAGGTGTCTGGTTAGACTGTAAACTCTCCTTCCAGACCCACATTAAGCATCTCCAATCCAAAAATAAATCTAGGATCGGCTTCCTATTTCGCAACAAAGCGTCCTTCACTCAGCCAAACATACCCTCATAAAACGGACCATCCTACTGATCCTCGACTTCGGCGATGTCATTTACAAAATAGTCTCCAACACTCTACTCAGCAAATTGGATGCAGTCTATCACAGTGCCATCCGTTTTGTCACCAAAGCCCCATATACTACCCACCATTGCAACCTGTATGATCTCGTTGGCTGGCCCTCGCTACATATTCGTCGGCAAACCCACTGACTCCAGGTCATCTATAAGTCTTTGCTAGGAAAAGCCCAGCCTTATCTCTGCTCACTGGTCACCATAGCAAGACCCATCCGTAGCACGCTCTCCAGCAGGTATATCTCACTGGTCATCCCCAAAGCCAACACCTCCTTTGGTCGCCTTTCCTTCCAGTTCTCTGCTGCCAATGACTGGAACGAATTACAAAAATCATGATCATCTGCACATCTATCACTCCAGTGTTAATGATAAATTGTAATTATTTTGCCACTATGGCCTTTTTATTGCCTCCCTTCTCTTCTTCATTTGCACACATTGTATATATACTTTTCTATTGTGTTATTGACTGTACGTTTGTTTAAGTGTAACTCTGTGTTGTTGTTTGTGTCACTCTGCTATGCTTTCTCTTTGCCAGGTCGCAGTTGTAAATGAGAACTTGTTCTCAACTGGCCTACCTGGTTAAATAAAGGTGATCTGGCCTACCTGGTTAAATAAAGGTGATCTGGTCTACCTGGTTAAATGAAGGTGATCTGGCCTACCTGGTTAAATAAAGGTGATCTGGTCTACCTGGTTAAATAAAGGTGATCTGGTCTACCTGGTTAAATCACTGTGGCCTCGTCCGATGATACCACTGGACAGGGCCAACCAGGCAGGCTATAACCCCACCCACTTTGCCAAAGCACAGCCCACCAGTAAGCCAGTGACTCAGCCCCCATAATAGGGTTAGTGGCAGAGAATCCCAGTGGAGAGAGGGGTGCCTGCCAGGCAGAGACAGCAATGGCGGTTCGTTGCTCCAGTGCCTTGCCGTTCACCTTCACACCCCTTGGACAGACTACAGTCAATCATAGGACCTACTGAAGAGATGAGTCTTCAATAAAGACTTAAAAGGTCGAGACCCAGTCTGCGTCTCTCACATGGATAGGCAGATCATTCCATATAAATGTAGCTCTATAGGAGAAAGAATCAACGCTGTTTGCTTAGAAGTTCTAGGGACAATAAGGAGGCCTGCGTCTTGTGACAGTAGCGTACTTGTAGGTATGTACGGCAGGACCAAATTGAAGAGAGAGGTAGGAGCAAGCCCATGTAATGCTCTGTGGGTTATATCTATTCTCTGATCAGAGAATTTATAGCACAATTTTTTGATGATCCTTGGTTTGGGTTCTGAGCAGATCATTTGTTGCAAACATAATAAGATGGTGGTCGGATAGTCCGGGATTATGAGGATTTTGTTTTTATCCACAACATTCATTCCATGGGACAAAACTAGATCCAGGGTATAACTGTGGCAATGAGTAAGTCCTGAGACATGTTGGACAAAACCCTCTGAGTCTATGACGGCTCCGAAAGCCTTTTGGAGTGGGTCTGTGGACTTTTCCATGTGAATATTAAAGTCACCAAAAATGTGAATATTATCTGCCATGACTACAAGGTCCGATAGGAATTCAGGGAACTCAGTGAGGAACGCTGTGTATGGCCCAGAAGGCCTGTAAAAGTGATTGAGCTACATAGATTATGACTAGAAGCTCAAAAGATGGAAAGTATTTTTTTACAATTGAAATTTGCTCTCGTAAATGTTGGCAACACCTCCGCCTATGCGGGATACGCAGGGGGTATGGTCACTAGTGTAGCCAGGAAGAGAGGCCTCATTTAACACAGTAAATTCATCAGACTTGAGCCATGTTTCAGTCAGGCCAATCACATCACGATTATGATCAGTGATGAGTTCATTGACTAGGACTGCCTTGGAAGTGATGGATCTAACATTAAGTAGCCCTATTTTGAGATGTGAGATAACACAATCTCTTTCAATAATGACAGGAATGAGGGAGGTCTTTATTCCAGTGAGATTACTAAAGCGAACACCGCCATGTTTAGTTTTGCCCAACCTAGATCGAGGCACAGACACGGTCTCAATGGTGATAGCTGAGCTGACTACACTGACTGTGCTTGTGGCAGACTCCACTAAACCTGCAGGCTGGCAAATAGGATGTAGGCCAGGCTCTCATTGTAGAGCTGGAAGAGTGAGAGCTCTGTCTATGTTGATAGATAAGTTTAGAGCGTCCCTCAAGCTAGGATGGAGTCCGTCACTCCTCAGCAGGCCAGGCTTGATCCTGTTTGTGGGTGAGTCCCAGAAAGAGGGCCAATTATCTACAAATACCATGTTTTGGGAGGGGCAGAAAACAGTTTTCAACCAGCGATTGAGTTGTGAGACTCTGCTGTAGAGCTCCTCACTCCCCTTAACTGAGAGGGGGCCAGAGACAATTCTAGCTAATTTACATGCTGAAAATATGTTGTGCTTGGTGACCTCTGACTGTTTCATCCTAATGGCTCAGTAGAATAGAATAAACATTTTAGCATCAGTACAAAACAGGAAGGCAACATTTACAGTCCAATATTTACACGTTTTGGGGAAGTGAGGGTTGGGGCTAAGTGTTCTAAATTGTGCAGCATTTAGCCATCATAATAAAAGTCTGGTAGAAGCAGTAGGGGTGAGTGTGTAACTTGAATGTGTGTGTGTGTGTGTATATGTCTGCGTGTATACGTGAGTGAGAGCGTGTGTACTAAGATGTGGAGATACAGAGCAGGTGGACAAGTCCAGTTCAAGTGTTCAGCAAATCTGATGGCTTGTCGTTAGAAACTCTCTCAGAGTCTTTAGGTATCAGACCTCATGATCCGAGGCAGACGGTAAGGGAGTGGATAGCTCGTGGCTGGGAGGGGGTCTTTGATTATGCTGGGTGCCTTTCCTCAGGTACCGCTATGAGTAGATGTCCTGGGATGTTGGCTAGCACAGTCCCAGTGATGTACCGGGCCATCTTCACCACCCGATGCAGGGCTAGCGGTCGTGGACAGAGCATTCCCACTACCAGGCCATGATGCTACTGGTCAGAACACTCTCGACGGTGGCGCGGTAGTATTTTGATGACCTGGGGTGGCATGTACATTTATTTCAGCTGGTTCAGGAAGTAGAGACGCTGTGGCGCCCTCTTGACAAGAGTGGTGGTGTTTTTGGTCCACGTCAAGTGATGACCTTAAAACTCATGACTCTCTCTACTGCAGTCCTGTTGATGTAGATTGGGGCACGACCCCTCCACTGCTTCCTGAAGTCAAACAATCCACTCCTTTGTTTTGTTTTGATGTTGAGGGAGAGGTTGTTGCCATGGCACCACAATGCCAGTTCACTTACATCCTTCCTATAGGCTGACTCGTCGCTGTTGGTTATCAGACCTACAACCGTGGTGTCGTCAGCAAACTTGATGTAGTTGGTGTCGTGCAAAGCCACGCCGTGGTGGGTGAACAAGGAGTACAGCAGAGGGTTGAGGACACACCCCTGGGGGGGCCCTATGTTAAACATACACCTTTCTGAACTACAGATCAGCATTCAACACCATTGTTCCCTCCAACCTCAACACCAAGCTCAGAGTCCTGGGTCTGGACACCAAGCTCAGAGCCCTGGGTCTGGACACCAAGCTCAGAGCCCTGGGTCTGGACACCAAGCTCAGAGCCCTGGGTCTGGACACCAAGCTCAGAGCCCTGGGTCTGGACACCAAGCTCAGAGCCCTGGGTCTGGACACCAAGCTCAGAGCCCTGGGTCTGGACACCAAGCTCAGAGCCCTGGGTCTGGACACCAAGCTCAGAGCCCTGGGTCTGGACACCAAGCTCAGTGCCCTGGGTCTGGACACCAAGCTCAGTGCCCTGGGTCTGGACACCACCCTCTGTAAATGGATTCTGGACTTCCTGACAGGCAAACCACAGGCTGTGAGGATTGGCAACAACACCTCCTCCACACTGACTCAACCCTTCTTTAAAGAAAAGATTACAATGCATAGTTAGGGCTCTGCTCACTGCCAGAGCGAAGCCTTATTTGAAGATGACAGGAGAACTACAGTAAGTGAGCAAAAAATGCTCTACCCCCTGAAGGGAGAAACACAGAACCCACAATATGCTCTACCCCCTGAAGGAAGAAACACAGAACCCACAATATGCTCTACCCCCTGAAGGGAGAAACACAGAACCCACAATATGCTCTACCCCCTGAAGGGAGAAACACAGAACCCACAATATGCTCTACCCCTGAAGGAAGAACCACAGAACCCACAATATGCTCTACCCCTGAAGAGAGAAACACAGAACCCACAATATGCTCTACCCCCTGAAGGAGAAACACAGAACCCACAATATGCTCTACCCGCTGAAGGAAGAACCACAGAACCCACAATATGCTCTACCCCCTGAAGGGAGAAACACAGAACCCACAATATGCTCTACCCCCTGAAGGGAGAAACACAGAACCCACAATATGCTCTACCCCCTGAAGGAAGAACCACAGAACCCACAATATGATCAGCGAGCAAGTAGCTAGTTACAGCAGCAACCGGCGCAATCTTGGAAGATGGTCAACTTCAATAGACCGCATGTAAGGCTGGCTACTTTGAATAATCTAATTGTGAATCCAATTTGGTGCAATATCCTGTTTTCCCTTCTGAACCGGCTCCGCTTTATTCAGTGAACAACATTCTCACACAGGTGATGCTCTTGTCCATGTGTGTTACGTGCGTGTGAATAGCGATGGAAATGGTATCTTCCGTGGATCAGTTGGAGCAGTAGTTGATTTGGAGTGGGTCCAGTGTACCTGGCATCGTGACCTTGATGTGGGCCATAACCAACCTCTTCAAGCACTTTCATGATGACCTGGGTCATTTGGTCACCCTTGGTTTTCTTGGGCACTTGAAGCAGCGGTGGGGGGGACAGGACAAGGACAGGTTGAAGATGTTAGACTCTGAGGACGTGACCAGGGATGCCATCTGAGCCAACGGCTTTGTGACTATTCACTATTCTGAGAGGTTTCTTCACGGCAGCCTCTAAGAGCGAAAGCACCTGATTGTCCAGGAGCAACGAGAGTCTTCTTAGATGGCTCGATAATGTCTGAGTGATAGTCTGTCGTTCTTGTCACATGCTTCACGAGTCTGAGTCGTCGAACAGCAGTTTGAAGCGCTATTGTCTCTCTGCGTCCCTAATGGATTTGCGGAGCTCTGCTTGCCTTAATGCGGCCTGTGAGCCGCCGAGTCATCAGGGGTTAGTTCTGCTGACATCGAACGCTGCAGTACGGGCGGTGAGCCGTCGAGTCATCAGGGGTTAGTTCTGCTGACATCGAACGCTGCAGTACGGGCTGTGAGCCGCCGAGTCATCAGGGGTTAGTTCTGCTGACATCGAACGCTGCACTACGGGCTGTGAGCCGCCGAGTCATCAGGGGGTTAGTTCTGCTGACATCGAAAGCTGCAGTACGGGCTGTGAGCCGCCGAGTCATCAGGGGTTAGTTCTGCTGACATCGAACGCTGCAGTACGGGCTGTGAGCCACCGAGTCATCAGGGGTTAGTTCTGCTGACATCGAACGCTGCAGTACGGGCTGTGAGCCGCCGAGTCATCAGGGGGGGTTAGTTCTGCTGACATCGAACGCTGCAGTACGGGCTGTGAGCCGCCGAGTCATCAGGGGTTAGTTCTGCTGACATCGAACGCTGCAGTACGGGCTGTGAGCCGCCGAGTCATCAGGGGGTTAGTTCTGCTGACATCGAACGCTGCAGTACGGGCTGTGAGCCGCCGAGTCATCAGGGGTTAGTTCTGCTGACATCGAACGCTGCAGTACGGGCTGTGAGCCGCCGAGTCATCAGGGGTTAGTTCTGCTGACATCGAACGCTGCAGTACGGGCTGTGAGCCGCCGAGTCATCAGGGGTTAGTTCTGCTGACATCGAACGCTGCAGTACGGGCTGTGAGCCGCCGAGTCATCAGGGGTTAGTTCTGCTGACATCGAACGCTGCACTACGGGCTGTGAGCCACCGAGTCATCAGGGGTTAGTTCTGCTGACATCGAACGCTGCAGTACGGGCTGTGAGCCGCCGAGTCATCAGGGGTTAGTTCTGCTGACATCGAACGCTGCACTACGGGCTGTGAGCCGCCGAGTCATCAGGGGGTTAGTTCTGCTGACATCGAACGCTGCAGTACGGGCTGTGAGCCGCCGAGTCATCAGGGGGTTAGTTCTGCTGACATCGAACGCTGCAGTACGGGCTCTCAGCCGTATGTCTCCGTTCATCCAGGGTTTTTGGTTTGGGTATTGGCGCGTTCACAACTCGTCAGAACTAGGAAACTCTAAAATGTTCTACTTGCTAATTCGCGGCACATGATTTAACTACAACCAGTTAGCAAATCAGACTTGTCTGAGTTTCCTAATTCTAACTAGCCTGTGAACGCGGCATTAGTCCGGATTGTTACTGTGGGTACAACATCATCAAAACATTTACTAATGAAGCATGTGATATTCCTTAATGTTCGATGGATGAGTCATTTTCCATTCAGTATTGTCAAAAACAGTCCTGCAGCATGGAGTCTGTCTCCTCTGTCCAGCTGTCACTGTTCTGTGTTGGTGGCTCCCTCATTGAGTTTGCTTGTAGGCAGGGAGTAAGAACAGAGAGACGTGATCTGATTGGCCAAAGTGGGACGGGGGATTGGCTTTGACACTTCATTGATATTTGTATATACACACATGGTCAGAACGTAGATTTTTTCTTGTGGGCTAAGATACACGGTTATCCTGAGTTGAACACAGAGTTGAACCAAGTTAACTTGTTAACTCCTCTAACCTGAGTCATAGGATACCTTTCTGGTTACTATGTCCCTGTAGCAAACTATATGTAGCTGGCATCATACCTGTGGTATT
>NC_068421.1:95157653-95222653 GCF_023373465.1 Oncorhynchus keta | reverse complement strand
CATTAAACGTCCATGCTGGATTTTAAATCACCACTCTGAACATGTCCCAGGTATTATTATTATTATAACTTTGACTGACATCACTATTCCTCACAACACCAACATTAGTCTCCTCCACGGTTGGGGGTAGATTCGAATGGAAGTCACTCAATTCAGGAAGTGATTTGAAGTTTTAAAAAATATAAATATTTTGAAATAAATAGCTTCTCCTTTTCAGTTTGGAATTTCAGTTTGCTTCCTGAATTGACTGACCAATGGGTCCGTTCCGTGTCATCTCAGTGAGCCACGACACCGTCTCAGTGAGCCACGACACCATCTCAGTGAGCCACGACACCATCTCAGTGAGTCACGACACCGTCTCAGTGAGTCACGACACCGTCTCAGTGAGCCACGACACCGTCTCAGTGAGCCACGACACCGTCTCAGTGAGCCACGACACCGTCTCAGTGAGCCACGACACCGTCTCAGTGAGCCACGACACTGTCTCAGTGAGCCACGACACCACAGTGAGCCACGACACCACAGTGAGCCACGACACCGTCTCAGTGAGCCACGACACCGTCTCAGTGAGCCACGACACCATCTCAGTGAGCCACGACACCGTCTCAGTGAGCCACGACACCGTCTCAGTGAGCCACGACACTGTCTCAGTGAGCCACGACACCGTCTCAGTGAGCCACGACACCGTCTCAGTGAGCCACGACACCGTCTCAGTGAGTCACGACACCGTCTCAGTGAGCCACGACACCGTCTCAGTGAGCCACGACACCGTCTCAGTGAGCCACGACACCGTCTCAGTGAGTCACGACACCATCTCAGTGAGCCACGACACCGTCTCAGTGAGCCACGACACCGTCTCAGTGAGCCACGACACTGTCTCAGTGAGCCACGACACCACAGTGAGCCACGACACCACAGTGAGCCACGACACCGTCTCAGTGAGCCACGACACCGTCTCAGTGAGTCACGACACCGTCTCAGTGAGTCACGACACCGTCTCAGTGAGCCACGACACCGTCTCAGTGAGTCACGACACCACAGTGAGCCACGACACCGTCTCAGTGAGAAACGACACCACAGTGAGCCACGACACCGTCTCAGTGAGCCACGACACCATCTCAGTGAGTCACGACACCGTCTCAGTGAGCCACGACACCATCTCAGTGAGCCACGACACCGTCTCAGTGAGCCACGACACCGTCTCAGTGAGCCACGACACCGTCTCAGTGAGCCACGACACCACAGTGAGCCACGACACCGTCTCAGTGAGCCACGACACCGTCTCAGTGAGCCACGACACCGTCTCAGTGAGCCACGACACCGTCTCAGTGAGTCACGACACCGTCTCAGTGAGTCACGACACCACAGTGAGCCACGACACCGTCTCAGTGAGCCACGACACCACAGTGAGCCACGACACCGTCTCAGTGAGCCACGACACCACAGTGAGTCACGACACCGTCTCAGTGAGCCACGACACCACAGTGAGCCACGACACCGTCTCAGTGAGCCACGACACTGTCTCAGTGAGCCACGACACTGTCTCAGTGAGCCACGACACCGTCTCAGTGAGCCACGACACTGTCTCAGTGAGCCACGACACTGTCTCAGTGAGCCACGACACTGTCTCAGTGAGCCACGACACTGTCTCAGTGAGCCACGACACCGTCTCAGTGAGCCACGACACTGTCTCAGTGAGCCACGACACCGTCTCAGTGAGCCACGACACCGTCTCAGTGAGTCACGACACCGTCTCAGTGAGCCAGCCGACACCGTCTCAGTGAGCCACGACACCGTCTCAGTGAGCCACGACACCGTCTCAGTGAGTCACGACACCGTCTCAGTGAGCCACGACACCACAGTGAGCCACGACACCGTCTCAGTGAGCCACGACACCGTCTCAGTGAGTCACGACACCGTCTCAGTGAGTCACGACACCGTCTCAGATTGTGCAGAAATCGTTTCTGTAGTTAGAGGCAGATAAGATAAACATTCTGGAAACTTTATTTTGATCTCTGAGAAATTAATCTAATTGATTGCTCCCAGATTGGCCTTGTTTTATTATTTAGAAGATTCCTATACAGATAATATTCAATAATAATAGCACTTAACATCTGATTTGAACCCAATTGTTTTTAAAAAAATGAGTAAGACATGAGGAATTCCACAATGTGGTCAGAGGCCATCCACGGAACCCCCACCATACTCCCAAGTACTTGTATGAGGTGACTACCTCAAACTCTAAACCCTCAGAGGTAGTAATTACACCTGTGGGTGTTGGAGGGTTCAGGTTCATGTTTTTTGACCTGCGGGAGATCTGTCAACGTGGCATCGAGGCAGGACATTGACCCCTGGATGCTTCTGTGTGTCGCTCTGAATGGGAGTCTGTTGGATGACTGGTGTGGTGTAGTTATTGGATGACTTTTTAAATACAAGGCCACAAATACGGACCGCAATAAAATAAACAATTACTCACAAACAAACATGGGGGAACAGAGGGTTAAATAATGAACGAGTAATTGGGGGATTGAAACCAGGTGTGTAAGACAAAGACAAAACAAATGGAAAATGAAAAGTGGATCGGCGATGGTTAGAATGCTGGTGACGTTGACCTCCGAACGCCGCCCGAACAAGGAGAGGGACCGACCCGGCAGAAGTCGTGACACCTCCCAGAGAGGAGAGACAGGCTTGGCGATGATAAGGGCAGCAACCTTAAAGAACAAAGGGTCTAAGCCATCTGAACCAGATGTTTTTTTGGGGGTCAAGTTTAAGGAGCTCCTTTAGCACCTCGGACTCAGTGAATGCCTGTGTAACAGAATAACTTTACGTCCGTCCCCTCGCCCATATCCGGGCGCGAACCAGGGACCTTCTGCACACATCGACAACAGTCACCCTCGAAGCATCGTTACCCATCGCTCCACAAAAGCCGCGGCCCTTGCAGAGCAAGGGGAACTACTACTGCAAGGTCTCAGAGCAAGTGACGTAACCGATTGAAACACTATTTAGCGCGCACCGCTAACTAAGCTAGCCGTTTCACATCCGTTACACTCACCCCCTTTTGACCTTCCTCCTTTTTAAGCAGCAACCAGTAATCCGGTCACGGCACCAATGTAACAGAATAACTTTACGTCATCCCCTCGCCCATACCCGGGCGCGAACCAGGGACCTTCTGCACACATCGACAACAGTCACCCTCGAAGCATCGTTACCCATCGCTCCACAAAAGCCACGGCCCTTGCAGAGCAAGGGAACTACAACTTCAAGGTCTCAGAGCAAGTGACGTAACCGATTGAAACGCTATTTAGCGCGCACCGCTAACTAAGCTAGCCGTTTCACATCCGTTACACCTGCAGGGAGAAACTTTGTAGGGGGCAGGGGAAAAGAGCGAGAAGCATCGGGGATAGTCACATTATAAGGGGTAGGAGATTAGGAAGTGTTGGACGGGCAGGAGGCGTGGCTGAGTCAAATAGGAATACTGACTTAATGAAGTGGTGATTTAAAGAGCTCAGCCATGCGCTTCTTGTCAGTAACAACCACATCATCAACATTAAGGGACATGTGGTCCTTGTCAGTAACAACCACATCAACATTAAGGGACATGTGCTCCTTGTCAGTAACAACCACATCATCAACATTAAGGGACATGTGGTCCTTGTCAGTAACAACCACATCATCAACATTAAGGGACATGTGCTCCTTGTCAGTAACAACCACATCATCAACATTAAGGGACATGTGCTCCTTGTCAGTAACAACCACATCATCAACTTTAAGGGACATGGGGCAGCTGTGAGGAGGAGGGTTTATTCTCCAGGTCTTTAACTGTTTTCCAGAACTTCTTGAGATGAGACCCACAGAGAGAGAAAGTAACTAACTTTGGCCTTCCAGATAGCCTGAGTGAACTTATTTCTCATTTGCCTGAACGAGAACCAGTCAGCCTGAGTATATACATTGGGGCAAAAAGTATTTAGTCAGCCACCATTTGTGCAAGTTCTCCCACTTAAAAAGATGAGAGAGGCCTCATAGGTACACTTCAACTATGACAGACAAAATGAGAAACAAAATCCAGAAATTCACATTGTAGGATTTTTAAAGAATTTATTTGCAAATTATGGTGGAAAATAAGTTCTCTCATTTAATTGGGCCTATTAGACAGGTGAAAAATAAAGGCAGACATTGAATATCCCTTTGAACATGGTGAAGTTATTAAGTACATTCTGGATGGTGTATCAATACACCCAGTTACTACAAAGATACAGGCGTCCTTCCTAACTCAGGAAGGAAGCCGCTCGTGGATTTCACCATGAGGCTTAAACAAAGCTAGAGTTTAATGGCTGTGATAAGAGACAACTTAAGAGGGATCAACAACACTGTAGTTACTCCACAATACTAACCTAAATGACAGAGTTTAATGGCTGTGATAAGAGACAACTGAGGATGGATCAACAACACTGTAGTTACTCCACAATACTAACCTAAATGACAGAGTTTAATGGCTGTGATAGGAGAAAACTGAGGATGGATCAACAACACTGTAGTTACTCCACAATACTAACCTAAATGACAGAGTTTAATGGCTGTGATAAGAGACAACTTAAGAGGGATCAACAACACTGTAGTTACTCCACAATACTAACCTAAATGACAGAGTTTAATGGCTGTGATAAGAGACAACTTAAGAGGGATCAACAACACTGTAGTTACTCCACAATACTAACCTAAATGACAGAGTTTAATGGCTGTGATAAGAGACAACTTAAGAGGGATCAACAACACTGTAGTTACTCCACAATACTAACCTAAATGACAGAGTTTAATGGCTGTGATAAGAGACAACTTAAGAGGGATCAACAACACTGTAGTTACTCCACAATACTAACCTAAATGACAAAGTGAAAAGGAAGCCTGTAAGAAAAAACAAATATTCCAAAACATGCATCCTGTTTGCAACAAGGGACTAAAGTAACATTGCTGAAGTACTAACACTAATCGCCTAGCAGAGAAGAGCACATCTCCCTGTACAAATTCCTGATTGCCTCAGAGAGGGAAACCACTACCCATCCCATACAGCCACTGATTACCAAAACAACAACAATCACAAATTGCCATGCACCTTAAAGGAAAAATCCACTGCCCATGATATGTCAATGGGCCGAGCGGTGCATTCTGGGCGATTCGGGACAAGGGGCACTCTCCTTCAAGTCAGTGAATGAGAGTCTATTGGGCGCTAGCTCAAAAACCCAACTAATTTCGTTAACAAGAAAAACAACATTACACATCTTTTCCAGAGGAAAATAGGCAGGTTTCTCGACATACACTGACTTTGAGAAGGGATTGCGTGATGATTAGTTTAGCGACCGCGTGACGTAGCATGACAACGTGAACGCGATTGGTCAACAGTCTACTGGGTGAGGTGTTTTTACGTTCGTCATTCATTGAATTCCTCTCTCCTGTTTATAATATCTCTGACAATGGCACCATTGCAACGCACCCTGGACTAAAAGAGGCAGACAAATACGAAAAAAAAATGTCCTTTAACCCTCTGTTAAATTACACATTTCTCGAAGAATATCGCCTTTAAAATGTGATCAATGGGAGAAGTCATCCTGCCGAGTTATGACACTGCCCAGTGCTGAAATCGGAGGTGTTTGAGACGACAAATGTTTTCACGGTCTAAAGTCTTATTCCTATGAGAGCGACTTTATCACAGTGCTACGTAATACCGACCGGATTTCTGCCTGCTTTGAACGCCAATAATTTAAATTCACATGAAAACATCAAATGCCCCAGGGACTCGATAAAACATCACTCAGGGTGAACCTTTTCATTTCGTCCTGGTCGGTGTGTCAACAATCAACTAGCTGCAAGTTATGAACGAGCTGCAAACCAACACTCAAACTGGACAGTTTTATGTCAATCTCTTCATTCAGAGACTCAATCATGGACACTTGTATCTACCTTCTTGCCCTTTGTGCTGTTGTTTGGGCCCTATAATAATAATGTTTGTACCATGTTGTTGTCATGTGATGCTACCATGTAGTGTTGCTACCATGTTGTTGTCATGTGATGCTACCATGTTGTTGTCATGTAGTGTTGCTACCATGTTGTTGTCATGTAATGCTACCATGTTGTTGTCATGTTGTGATGCTACCATGTTGTTATCATGTTGTGATGCTACCATGTAGTGTTGCTACCATGTTGTTGTCATGTGATGCTACCATGTAGTGTTGCTACCATGTTGTTGTTTTTTATTTGGTTTATTTCACCTTTATTTAACCAGGTAGGCTAGTTGAGAACACCTTTTATTTAACCAGGTAGGCCAGTTGAGAACACCTTTTATTTAACCAGGTAGGCCAGTAGAGAACACCTTTATTTAACCAGGTAGGCTAGTTGAGAACACCTTTATTTAACCAGGTAGGCTAGTTGAGAACACCTTTATTTAACCAGGTAGGCCAGTAGAGAACACCTTTATTTAACCAGGTAGGCCAGTTGAGAACACCTTTATTTAACCAGGTAGGCCAGTTGAGAACACCTTTATTTAACCAGGTAGGCCAGTAGAGAACACCTTTATTTAACCAGGTAGGCCAGTTGAGAACACCTTTATTTAACCAGGTAGGCTAGTTGAGAACACCTTTATTTAACCAGGTAGGCCAGTAGAGAACACCTTTATTTAACCAGGTAGGCCAGTAGAGAATAGGTTCTCATTTTCAACTGTGACCTGGTCAAGATAAAGCAAAGCAGTGCGACAAAAACAACAACACCGAGTTACACATCGGATAAACAAACATACAGTCAATAATACAATATAAACAATCGAATATCATGTTGTGTTGCTACCATGCTGATTTGTCATATGTTGCTGCCTTGCTATGTTGTGTTGCCTCTCTTGTCGATATGTGTGTTTTGTCCTATATTTATATTTATATGTTATTTATTTATTTTTAATCCCTGCCCCCATCCCCGCAGGAGGTATTTTGCATTTCGGTAGTCTGTCATTGTAAATACGAATTTGTTCTTAACTGACTTGCCTTGTTAAATAAAAGGTGAATATTTTTTTTTTTTAATGAGCATTCAGCAGTTCACACCAAGTAGGCTACTGGGAAGACGAACAGCATTTAAAGTAAATGGCCTCAGCGAACAAAAAGACAACACCTTAAAATAGAAGAATGGTGTGACGATAACTATACCTTTCAATAGTCGCTATTTGTTGCAACATTTGATAGGTAGCTGTCAAGAGTATTAGACAACGGCAATGTTAGTTGCAGAATGATTTGTCTGTGTTACTATTTTATAAGGCAAAACGTTACATGCAACTGCACGTGGCTCGTTGGTCTAGGGGTATGATTCTCGCTTCGGGTGCGAGAGGTCCCGGGTTCAAATCCCGGACGAGCCCATATTTTTATATCTCGACTTTGGCTAAATTAAATAGAAGCATAACATGTATTTAAGCAGTAACACAAGATAAACGTTATTTAAGACGATTCGTTATGATGGTATTTCGTTCTGGTTAGACGCGTAATCCGGCTTGATGTAGAATGAACACTATATATGCTATATTTTTGTGCAACTATAACGTGGCTCGTTGGTCTAGGGGTATGATTCTCGCTTTGGGTGCGAGAGGTCCCGGGTTCAAATCCCGGACGAGCCCGCATTTTTTTCAGTCCCGGACTCATACTTACTCCTAAAACTATTCAGATCATTAACATAGATGGAGTAATTAAGACGTCTTTGGATAAAGTAGATTTTTCTTTAAGTTTTTATGTTTGACTGTCATATCTGTTACTGTTTGTAGGGGGCAGTATGTCCCAGTTATTGCAAGTCTCCATCAACCTGTTTTTTGTTATTGTCTCATGTCATCCTGTCGAATTTCCAGAATTTCGGAAGGTAGTTTATTCCATCCGGCTACACAGTAGATTCCATAGAATCACTTTATTAAATGCGTGCCATACCGTGCTGTGTGTTGTCTATGACGGTTGTCTATGACGGTTATCTTTCGGGGTCCTGTTGTTGACTTTAGATATCTTGTAAAGCCCCACACATAATAATAGTGCTTGCAAAATACCTTTCTGTCCACATGTCTTTCTGTCGTGCTCAAGGCAGGCAGAATGGTCAGGCAGGCGGGTACAGAGTCCGGGAGGTACATAGTGACAGACAAGCTCGTGGTCAAGACAGGTGGGTACAGAGTCCAGATACAGGAAATGGTCGAAACCGGGAGGACTAGAAAAAGTAGTACGGTAAAAACACGCTGGTTGACTCAACTAAACATACAAGACAACCTGGTACAGAGAGACAGGAAACACAGGGATAAATACACTGGCACAGAGAGACAGGAAACACAGGGAAAAATACACTGGCACAGAGAGACAGGAAACACAGGGATAAATACACTGGCACAGAGAGACAGGAAACACGGGGATAAATACACTGGCACAGAGAGACAGGAAACACAGGGATAAATACACTGGCACAGAGAGACAGGAAACACAGGGATAAATACACTGGCACAGAGAGACAGGAAACACAGGGATAAATACACTGGCACAGAGAGACAGGAAACACAGGGATAAATACACTGGCACAGAGAGACAGGAAACACAGGGATAAATACACCGGCACAGAGAGACAGGAAACACAGGGATAAATACACTGGCACAGAGAGACAGGAAACACAGGGATAAATACACTGGCACAGAGAGACAGGAAACACAGGGATAAATACACTGGCACAGAGAGACAGGAAACACAGGGATAAATACACTGGCACAGAGAGACAGGAAACACAGGGATAAATACACTTGAACAGAGAGACAGGAAACACAGGGATAAATACACTGGCACAGAGAGACAGGAAACACAGGGATAAATACACTGGCACAGAGAGACAGGAAACACAGGGATAAATACACCGGCACAGAGAGACAGGAAACACAGGGATAAATACACTGGAACAGAGAGACAGGAAACACAGGGATAAATACACCGGCACAGAGAGACAGGAAACACAGGGATAAATACACTGGCACAGAGAGACAGGAAACACAGGGATAAATACACTGGCACAGAGAGACAGGAAACACAGGGATAAATACACCGGCACAGAGAGACAGGGAACACAGGGATAAATACACTGGCACAGAGAGACAGGAAACACAGGGATAAATACACTGGAACAGAGAGACAGGAAACACAGGGATAAATACACTGGTACAGAGGGACAGGAAACACAGGGATAAATACACTGGTACAGAGAGACAGGAAACACGGGGATAAATACACTGGCACAGAGAGACAGGAAACACAGGGATAAATACACTGGCACAGAGAGACAGGAAACACGGGGATAAATACACTGGAACAGAGAGACAGGAAACACGGGGATAAATACACTGGCACAGAGAGACAGGAAACACAGGGATAAATACACTGGCACAGAGAGACAGGAAACACAGGGATAAATACACTGGCACAGAGAGACAGGAAACACAGGGATAAATACACTGGCACAGAGAGACAGGAAACACGGGGATAAATACACTGGAACAGAGAGACAGGAAACACAGGGATAAATACACTGGCACAGAGAGACAGGAAACACAGGGATAAATACACTGGCACAGAGAGACAGGAAACACGGGGATAAATACACTGGCACAGAGAGACAGGAAACACAGGGATAAATACACTGGCACAGAGAGACAGGAAACACAGGGATAAATACACTGGAACAGAGAGACAGGAAACACAGGGATAAATACACTGGCACAGAGAGACAGGAAACACCTTGATAAATACACTGGCACAGAGAGACAGGAAACACAGGGATAAATACACTGGCACAGAGAGACAGGAAACACAGGGATAAATACACTTGAACAGAGAGACAGGAAACACAGGGATAAATACACTGGCACAGAGAGACAGGAAACACAGGGATAAATACACTGGCACAGAGAGACAGGAAACACAGGGATAAATACACTGGCACAGAGAGACAGGAAACACAGGGATAAATACACTGGCACAGAGAGACAGGAAACACAGGGATAAATACACTGGCACAGAGAGACAGGAAACACAGGGATAAATACACTGGAACAGAGAGACAGGAAACACAGGGATAAATACACTGGCACAGAGAGACAGGAAACACCTTGATAAATACACTGGCACAGAGAGACAGGAAACACAGGGATAAATACACTGGTACAGAGAGACAGGAAACACAGGGATAAATACACTGGCACAGAGAGACAGGAAACACAGGGATAAATACACTGGAACAGAGAGACAGGAAACACAGGGATAAATACACTGGCACAGAGAGACAGGAAACACCTTGATAAATACACTGGCACAGAGAGACAGGAAACACAGGGATAAATACACTGGCACAGAGAGACAGGAAACACAGGGATAAATACACTTGAACAGAGAGACAGGAAACACAGGGATAAATACACTGGCACAGAGAGACAGGAAACACAGTGCAGGGTAGCCTAGTGGTTAGAGTGTAGAGGTGGCAGGGTATAAATACACTGGCACAGAGAGACAGGAAACACAGGGATAAATACACCGGCACAGAGAGACAGGAAACACAGGGATAAATACACTGGAACAGAGAGACAGGAAACACAGGGATAAATACACCGGGGAAAATAAGCGACACCTGGAGTGGGTGAGGACAATCACAGGAACAGGTGAAACAGATCAGGGCATGACATCCTCTCTCCGCCATCTTACTCACAGCCGAGTTGACACTGCCCAGCTGTACCAAATTTACATTTCTAAATGTGAACGTAACAAACAACCAATCTGTTCAGCTAGTTTCTGATTTATTTATTCATTTATTTTACCAGGTAGCCCAGTTGAGAACAAGTTCTCCTTTACAACTGCGACCTGGATAAACCCGCAACCAAGATGGGGGGGGGGGGGTTCAGTGTGTGAAGGTTACATTTCCTTTACTGAGTGACTAACATCAAAACACAACGTGTGCCAATACTGTTGGACAAAAAAAGTGTCTCTAATTATGATTTAAAACAATGAAGGTTAATTAATGTTGTAGCTCTGGGATGGCATTTTATAATATTTTAAAAGTTTATTTAGTAAATACTTTCGTAACTCTTTCTTGAACGGCATTGTTGGTGTAAAGGTTTGCAGCGTAGCCTAGTGGTTAGAGTGTAGAGGTGGCAGGGTAGCCTAGTGGTTAGAGTGTAGAGGTGGTAGGGTAGCCTAGTGGTTAGAGTGTAGAGGTGGTAGGGTAGCCTAGTGGTTAGAGTGTAGAGGCGGTAGGGTAGCCTAGTGGTTAGAGTGTAGAGGTGGAGGCATGTAGCCTAGTGGTTAGAGTGTAGAGGTGGTAGGGTAGCCTAGTGGTTAGAGTGTAGAGGTGGTAGGGTAGCCTAGTGGTTAGAGTGTAGAGGTGGTATGGTAGCCTAGTGGTTAGAGTGTAGAGGTGGCAGGGTAGCCTAGTGGTTAGAGTGTAGAGGTGGTAGGTCAGCCTAGTGGTTAGAGTGTAGAGTGGCGGCAGGGTAGCCTAGTGGTTAGAGTGTAGAGGTGGTAGGGTAGCCTAGTGGTTAGAGTGTAGAGGTGGCAGGGTAGCCTAGTGGTTAGAGTGTAGAGGAGGCAGGGTAGCCTAGTGGTTAGAGTGTAGAGGTGGCAGGGTAGCCTAGTGGTTAGAGTGTAGAGGTGGTAGGTCAGCCTAGTGGTTAGAGTGTAGAGGTGGTAGGGGCGGCAGGGTAGCCTAGTGGTTAGAGTGTAGAGGTGGTAGGGTAGCCTAGTGGTTAGAGTGTAGAGGTGTGTAGGTCAGCCTAGTGGTTAGAGTGTAGAGGTGGAGGCGGCAGGGTAGCCTAGTGGTTAGAGTGTAGAGGTGGTAGGGTAGCCTAGTGGTTAGAGTGTAGAGGTGGCAGGGTAGCCTAGTGGTTAGAGTGTAGAGGAGGCAGGGTAGCCTAGTGGTTAGAGTGTAGAGGTGGCAGGGTAGCCTAGTGGTTAGAGTGTAGAGGTGGTAGGTCAGCCTAGTGGTTAGAGGGGAGAGGGGGTAGCCTAGTGGTTAGAGTGTAGAGGTGGTAGGGTAGCCTAGTGGTTAGAGTGTAGAGGTGGCAGGGTAGCCTAGTGGTTAGAGTGTAGAGGTGGTAGGGTAGCCTAGTGGTTAGAGTGTAGGGGTGGTAGGGTAGCCTAGTGGTTAGAGTGTAGGGGTGGTAGGGTAGCCTAGTGGTTAGAGTGTAGAGGTGGTAGGGTAGCCTAGTGGTTAGAGTGTAGAGGTGGTAGGGTAGCCTAGTGGTTAGAGTGTAGAGGTGGTAGGGTAGCCTAGTGGTTAGAGTGTAGAGGTGGCAGGGTAGCCTAGTGGTTAGAGTGTAGAGGTGGTAGGGTAGCCTAGTGGTTAGAGTGTAGGGGTGGTAGGGTAGCCTAGTGGTTAGAGTGTAGAGGTGGTAGGGTAGCCTAGTGGTTAGAGTGTAGAGGTGGTAGGGTAGCCTAGTGGTTAGAGTGTAGAGGTGGTAGGGTAGCCTAGTGGTTAGAGTGTAGAGGCGGCAGCGTAGCCTAGTGGTTAGAGTGTAGAGGTGGTAGGGTAGCCTAGTGGTTAGAGTGTAGAGGCGGCAGCGTAGCCTAGTGGTTAGAGTGTAGAGGCGGCAGCGTAGCCTAGTGGTTAGAGTGTAGAGGTGGCAGGGTAGCCTAGTGGTTAGAGTGTAGAGGTGGTAGGGTAGCCTAGTGGTTAGAGTGTGTAGAGGTGGTAGGGTAGCCTAGTGGTTAGAGTGTAGAGGTGGTAGGCTAGCCTAGTGGTTAGAGTGTAGAGGTGGTAGGGTAGCCTAGTGGTTAGAGTGTAGAGGTGGCAGGGTAGCCTAGTGGTTAGAGTGTAGAGGAGGCAGCGTAGCCTAGTGGTTAGAGTGTAGAGGTGGTAGGGTAGCCTAGTGGTTAGAGTGTAGAGGTGGTAGGGTAGCCTAGTGGTTAGAGTGTAGAGGTGGTAGGGTAGCCTAGTGGTTAGAGTGTAGAGGTGGCAGGGTAGCCTAGTGGTTAGAGTGTAGAGGTGGCAGCGTAGCCTAGTGGTTAGAGTGTAGAGGTGGTAGGGTAGCCTAGTGGTTAGAGTGTAGAGGTGGTAGGGTAGCCTAGTGGTTAGAGTGTAGAGGTGGCAGCGTAGCCTAGTGGTTAGAGTGTAGAGGAGGCAGCGTAGCCTAGTGGTTAGAGTGTAGAGGTGGCAGCGTAGCCTAGTGGTTAGAGTGTAGAGGTGGTAGGGTAGCCTAGTGGTTAGAGTGTAGAGGTGGCAGCGTAGCCTAGTGGTTAGAGTGTAGAGGAGGCAGCGTAGCCTAGTGGTTAGAGTGTAGAGGTGGCAGCGTAGCCTAGTGGTTAGAGTGTAGAGGTGGTAGGGTAGCCTAGTGGTTAGAGTGTAGAGGTGGTAGGGTAGCCTAGTGGTTAGAGTGTAGAGGTGGTAGGGTAGCCTAGTGGTTAGAGTGTAGAGGTGGTAGGGTAGCCTAGTGGTTAGAGTGTAGAGGTGGTAGGGTAGCCTAGTGGTTAGAGTGTAGAGGTGGTAGGGTAGCCTAGTGGTTAGAGTGTAGAGGAGGCAGGGTAGCCTAGTGGTTAGAGTGTAGAGGTGGTAGGGTAGCCTAGTGGTTAGAGTGTAGAGGTGGTAGGGTAGCCTAGTGGTTAGAGTGTAGAGGAGGTAGGGTAGCCTAGTGGTTAGAGTGTAGAGGTGGTAGGGTAGCCTAGTGGTTAGAGTGTAGAGGTGGTAGGGTAGCCTAGTGGTTAGAGTGTAGAGGTGGTAGGGTAGCCTAGTGGTTAGAGTGGAGAGGAGGCAGGTAGCCTAGTGGTTAGAGTGGAGAGGTGGTAGGGTAGCCTAGTGGTTAGAGTGTAGAGGTGGTAGGGTAGCCTAGTGGTTAGAGTGTAGAGGAGGCAGGGTAGCCTAGTGGTTAGAGTGTAGAGGTGGTAGGGTAGCCTAGTGGTTAGAGTGTAGAGGTGGTAGGGTAGCCTAGTGGTTAGAGTGTAGAGGTGGTAGGGTAGCCTAGTGGTTAGAGTGTAGAGGTGGTAGGGTAGCCTATTGGTTAGAGTGTTGGACTAGTAACCGGAAGGTTGCGTGTTCAAACCCCTGAGCTGACAAGGTACAAATCTGTTGTTCTGCCCCTGAACAGGCACTTAACCCACTGTTCCCAGGCCATCATTGAAAATAAGAATGTGTTCTTAACTGACTTGCCTGGTTAAATAAAGGTAAAATTTAAATAAATAAAAATTCACGGTAAGGTCTACCTACACCTGTTGTATTCGATGCATGTGACAAAATTAAATTAAATTTGAACTGGTATTTTAGCTTTCTGTTTGTATGTAGCTTGCACTTCAATGGCATGACAACTCTTATCTTTCAATTTGTTAGGCAATCACATGTACCTACGGGGAAAGGATGGCCAGCCACACAGGAGGGTGATTTTTCACTAAGGGGGAGAAGGACGCCATACTGAATGAAATGCTTGCTGGCCATTTTGGAGTAATGTGGATGATTGCCAAAATTAACCTACATCCCCTGGCATCAAGGATGTGGACAGCTGGGTAAGTGAAATAACCTTTTGTTTATCAATCACATTCTATTATATCTGACATTGACTGTCATATCAGAAAGCACACAATGTTTCAATGTGCCACGTTGTGCCTCAAGGTCAGTACCTGTCTAGTCTGCCAGAAGTTTGAGTGGGTGAAGACTGTGGAGCCGGAGTTGATGCCCATCAGTCGTTTCACCATGGCACATGATTGGTCAACCCATTAGTTGTTTCACCGTGGCACATGATTGGTCAACCCATTAGTTGTTTCACCATGGCACATGATTGGTCAACCCATTAGTTGTTTCACCGTGGCACATGATTGGTCAACCCATTAGTTGTTTCACCATGGCACATGATTGGTCAACCCATTAGTTGTTTCACCGTAGCACATGATTGGTCAACCCATTAGTTATTTCACCATGGCACATGATTGGTCAACCCATTCATGTTTCACCGTGGCACATGATTGGTCAACCCATTAGTTGTTTCACCGTGGCACATGATTGGTCAACCCATCAGTTGTTTCACCGTGACACATGATTGGTCAACCCATTAGTTGTTTCACCGTGGCACATGATTGGTCAACCCATTAGTTGTTTCACCGCACATGAGCACATGATTGTTTCAACCCATTCAGTTATTTCACCGTGGCACATGATTGGTCAACCCATTCATGTTTCACCGTGGCACATGATTGGTCAACCCATTAGTTGTTTCACCTTGGCACATGATTGGTCAGCCCATCAGTTGTTTCACCGTGGCACATGATTGGTCAACCCATCAGTTGTTTCACCGTGACACATGATTGGTCAACCCATTAGTTGTTTCACCGTGAGCACATGATTGGTCAACCCATTAGTTGTTTCACTGTGGCACATGATTGGTCAACCCATTAGTTGTTTCACCGTGGCACATGATTGGTCAACCCATTAGTTGTTTCACCATGGCACATGATTGGTCAACCCATTAGTTGTTTCACCGTGGCACATGATTGGTCAACCCATTAGTTGTTTCACCATGGCACATGATTGGTCAACCCATTAGTTGTTTCACCGTGGCACAAGTCACATTTTACTAAGTTGTTTTGTAATGGCTGCTTTTATTTGACCACAACAGAGTTCAATATTATAGAATGTGTGTTTGTGTGTCAGTATCCTTTTACACATATGAAAATCTGCATACTGTATGAAGGACATTTCAGGTAAGACCCAGACAACTTCGAAGTAACAACAGTTGATTAAATCGAACAGGGGCATGTAGCCTGATGGTTTTTTTTTACGTGTAGCCTGATGGGGTTTTATACGTGTAGCCTGATGGGGTTTTATACGTGTAGCCTGATGGGGGTGTGGACGTGTAGCCTGATGGGGTTTTATACATGTAGCCTGATGGGGTTTTATACGTGTAGCCTGATGGGGTTTTATACGTGTAGCCTGATGGGGTTTTATACGTGTAGCCTGATGGGGTTTTATACGTGTAGCCTGATGGGGGTGTGGACGTGTAGCCTGATGGGGTTTTATACATGTAGCCTGATGGGGTTTTATACATGTAGCCTGATGGGGTTTTATACGTGTAGCCTGATGGGGGTGTGGACGTGTAGCCTGATGGGGTTTTACATGTAGCCGTGTAGCCTGATGGGGTTTTATACGTGTAGCCTGATGGGGTTTTATACATGTAGCCTGATGGGGTTTTATACATGTAGCCTGATGGGGTTTTATACATGTAGCCTGATGGGGGTGTGTACGTGTAGCCTGATGGGGTTTTATACATGTAGCCTGATGGGGTTTTATACGTGTAGCCTGATGGGGTTTTATACATGTAGCCTGATGGGGTTTTATACATGTAGCCTGATGGGGTTTTATACATGTAGCCTGATGGGGTTTTATACATGTAGCCTGATGGGGTTTTATACGTGTAGCCTGATGGGGTTTTATACATGTAGCCTGATGGGGTTTTATTCGTGTAGCCTGATGGGGTTTTATACATGTAGCCTGATGGGGTTTTATATGTGTAGCCTGATGGGGTTTTATACATGTAGCCTGATGGGGTTTTATACATGTAGCCTGATGGGGTTTTATACATGTAGCCTGATGGGGTTTTATATGTGTAGCCTGATGGGGTTTTATACGTGTAGCCTGATGGGGTTTTATACATGTAGCCTGATAGGGGTGTGGACGTGTAGCCTGATGGGGTTTTATACATGTAGCCTGATGGGGTTTTATACGTGTAGCCTGATGGGGGTGTGGACGTGTAGCCTGATGGGGTTTTATACATGTAGCCTGATGGGGTTTTATACATGTAGCCTGATGGGGTTTCATACATGTAGCCTGATGAGGTTTTATACATGTAGCCTGATGGGGGTGTGGACGTGTAGCCTGATGGGGTTTTATTCGTGTATCCTGATGGGGTTTTATACATGTAGCCTGATGGGGGTGTGTACGTGTAGCCTGATGGGGTTTTATACATGTAGCCTGATGTGGGTGTGGACGTGTGGCCTGATGAGGGTGTGGACGTGTGGCCTGATGAGGGTGTGGACGTGTGGCCTGATGAGGGTGTGGACGTGTGGCCTGATGAGGGTGTGGACGTGTAGCCTGATGAGGGTGTGGACATGTAGCCTGATGAGGGTGTGGACATGTGGCCTGATGAGGGTGTGGACATGTGGCCTGATGAGGGTGTGGACATGTGGCCTGATGAGGGTGTGGACATGTAGTCTGATGAGGGTGTGGACATGTGGCCTGATGAGGGTGTGGACGTGTGGCCTGATGAGGGTGTGGACGTGTGGCCTGATGAGGGTGTGGACATCTAGTCTGATGAGGGTGTGGACGTGTGGCCTGATGAGGGTGTGTACATCTAGTCTGATGAGGGTGTGGACGTGTGGGCTGATGAGGGTGTGGACGTGTGGCCTGATGAGGGTGGGGACATCTAGTCTGATGAGGGTGTGTACATCTCGTCTCATGAGGGTGTGAGGGTGGGGAGGCTTCGTTTCTACCCTCAAGGTGTTTTCATTCTACGTGTTAATTTCTTTCATGACATAAAGATGCTCGGTTTTATTTCTTGTTTTGACCTATTATTCAACCAGGAAAAGACCCTTTCAGGCTAGAACCCTAGTTTTGGAGGCGGACCTGACAACAGGGAGGCAGGAAGTCGTCAGTGTGTACTCATAACACAATACCCTGAAAACAATAACAATAGTTAACAGTATTTTCTTCTATCAGAGCTTTAAACTCCGACAGCGACACCTTTAACTTAAATATATGCCATTTAGCAGACGCTTTTATCCAAAGCGACTTACAGTCATGTGTGCATACATTCTACGTATGGGTGGTCCCGGGAATCAAACCCACTACCCTGGCGTTACAAGCGCCATGCTCTACCAACTGAGCTACAGAAGGACCTATTGTTTATCATCCATGGAATGATAAACAACGCGCTCGACTCCACCTTTATATAAACAGATCGTGTGATGAATCCTCCTATATAATCCACTTATCTGACTCGGAAGAGAAACAATGGTAGCAGTGTACCAGGCCAGTTTACCTTCACAAACCAGGAAATATCACCTGTGTTTTGTTGAATCAAAGCAAGAACAACAGGAGGTGGTTTTGATAGTAAGACATCTTTATTGATCGTTTAGGACAGACATGCTAGATCTCTATACAGTGTGAATGGAGAGCCATCTCTCAGTTACCGTAAGTAACCGGGTCCTGACCTATGGTCTGCTCTGCCTTACCGTAACTAACCGGGCTCTGACCTATGGTCTGCTCTGAGTTACCGTAACTAACCGGGTCCTGACCTATGGTCTGCTCTGAGTTACGTAACTAACCGGGTCCTGACCTATGGTCTGCTCTGCCTTACCGTAACTAACCGGGTCCTGACCTATGGTCTGCTCTGAGTTACCGTAACTAACCGGGTCCTGACCTATGGTCTGCTCTGCCTTACCGTAACTAACCGGGTCCTGACCTATGGTCTGCTCTGCCTTACCGTAACTAACCGGGTCCTGACCTATGGTCTGCTCTGAGTTACCGTAACTAACTGGGTCCTGACCTATGGTCTGCTCTGAGTTACCGTAACTAACCGGGTCCTGACCTATGGTCTGCTCTGAGTTACTGTAACTAACCGGGTCCTGACCTATGGTCTGCTCTGAGTTACCGTAACTAACCGGGTCCTGACCTATGGTCTGCTCTGCCTTACCGTAACTAACCGGGTCCTGACCTATGGTCTGCTCTGCCTTACCGTAACTAACCAGGTCCTGACCTATGGTCTGCTCTGAGTTACCGTAACTAACCGTGTCCTGACCTATGGTCTGCTCTGAGTTACCGTAACTAACCGGGTCCTGACCTATGGTCTGCTCTGCCTTACCGTAACTAACCTGGTCCTGACCTATGGTCTGCTCTGCCTTACCGTAACTAACCGGGTCCTGACCTATGGTCTGCTCTGAGTTACCGTAACTAACCGGGTCCTGACCTATGGTCTGCTCTGAGTTACCGTAACTAACCGGGTCCTGACCTATGGTCTGCTGCGTCAGAGTTGTACCATTGTCTTACATCTACGCGAGGTCACTTCTACGCGAGGCTCGTCCCTCATCCGACGGTTGCATTGTTCAATCAACCGTAAACTATTGTTCAATCAACAGTAAACCATTGTTCAATCAATCAACAGTAAACCATTGTTCAATCAACCGTAAACTATTGTTCAATCAATCAACAGTAAACCATTGTTCAATCAATCAACAGTAAACTATTTTTCCACCAATCAACAGTAAACCATTGTTCCATCAATCAACAGTAAACTATTTTTCAATCAATCAACAGTAAACCATTGTTCCATCAATCAACAGTAAACCATTGTTCCATCAATCAACAGTAAACCATTGTTCCATCAATCAACAGTAAACCATTGTTCCATCAATCAACAGTAAACCATTGTTCAATCAATCAACAGTAAACCATTGTTCAATCAATCAACAGTAAACTATTGTTCCATCAATCAACAGTAAACCATTGTTCCATCAATCAACAGTAAACCATTGTTCCATCAATCAACAGTAAACCATTGTTCAATCAATCAACAGTAAACTATTGTTCCATCAATCAACAGTAAACCATTGTTCCATCAATCAACAGTAAACCATTGTTCCATCAATCAACAGTAAACCATTGTTCAATCAATCAACAGTAAACTATTGTTCCATCAATCAACAGTAAACCATTGTTCCATCAATCAACAGTAAACCATTGTTCAATCAATCAACAGTAAACTATTGTTCCATCAATCAACAGTAAACCATTGTTCCATCAATCAACAGTAAACCATTGTTCAATCAATCAACAGTAAACTATTGTTCCATCAATCAACAGTAAACCATTGTTCCATCTCAGGATCTTGACACTGTCTCTAGTCCAAATATAATGGATAGGAGGGTGCTGTACCCAGGTCAGAGGAGAAGAAAATAAATACGAACAAGTGTATATTGTAATTAATCAATTAATGAATCGGTCAATCAATGAATGAATAAATACACCCCCCCCCCGAAATGAGGCAGTACATTGAGAGCAATACATTCCTAGGCACCAGGGCGATAATACATTGAGTGAAACAGTAGGATAAGTAAAGGTTGGACTACAGTGTTTAAATCCCCTCACTGTGTTTGTTTTGGTGCAGGGGTTAGGTTTCAGCAGTGGGCATGAATAATAATCTTCTATCGGGGGTCGGTCTTTATTAGGTATCCTAATATATGTCTGAGTTCTCTTGTTCTCTTTACGGTATCAACATTGTAAACGTTAAGTTCTGTGACCGCCCCCCCCCAGGCCTGAAGATGAGTTTTTATTTTATATGATTCTAGAATAGTCTTGACACCTATATTTCATCCCTACTCGGGTGACATCACAAAGGGTTGTGGGAAAATCAATAACTACCTTGAAGTTCTCACTTTGTTTTTCTCCCTGGGACTCTCTTCTGACATCAGGGATTCGACTGTGTTTTACTGTGCATTTGTAAGCCCACTATGGAGAGCGGTTGCTCCAGCTATTGACGGTACGTTCTGATGCTAGCTCACTTGGCTCCAACTTGGACTAGTATTTGGCTCATTTAGGTGGGTCAGGATTGAATGTTTCACCAGTATTCACAAGGGTGACGGGTGAGGAACATATTCACCAATGTTTAACTCTACACTAAACCGTCGAGACACAGTCCAAACGTTATGGTCATTTGTACTCATAATATATAATAATAATAATAATATATGCCATTTAGCAGACGCTTTTATCCAAAGCGACTTAAGCGACTGTATGTGTGCATACATTCTACGTATGGGTGGTCCCGGGAATCAAACCCACTACCCTGGCGTTACAAGTGCCATGCTCTACCAACTGAGCTACAGAAGGACCACATGGGGGGGGGTCATGTTGATTTTCCACTACCTGTCAAACACATACATGTCCTTTAAGAAGTGTCTCACGCGAAAAATACATTTCAAAATAAAAGTGAACATTTTTCAAAATAAAAGTAGTGTTCTGATCACTGGTTGACCACGATAGCAGTACACCACCTCGTCCTGGTTCTGAAAACAAGACCAGATTGTTCCGGTAGTAGTAACCTCTTAAACACAGGCGGCATAGAAGTCCATTTTTTTTTTTTTGTTTAATCATCGTTGGGAGTGGACACATCATACATCATATGACACAATTTGAACGACAACGGAGCAGAGTCGGTGAGTCATTTGGAGGAACGTAAAGTTTACAATGACATGTTTGTCTACATGTGCAAATTCATATATTTTTCTTCTTCGTTTTTTTAGGGATGTGTGACTGTTCCCGCCATTACCAGATACGAGGGTATCCTGGTCCCAGACAGGCCTCTGTGCTCTTGTCAACTTCATTGCTGTCAAATGGCATGACAATGAGCGACGGGGAGATGGCATGATAGCACAACACACACTGGCTAGGACAAGGGTAGTCTTTGAACTATTTTATGATGCTTTAAATACAAAACAGAAACAATAGTCATAGACTATCCAAATAAATTGAAATAATTTGTCTAGATGGTCATACAATCAACAGACTGTTGATAAGCAACTGCTTGCTAAGGTTACGGTTAGGGTAGGGTAGGGGTTAGGTTTACAATAAGGGTTAGGGTAGGGGTTAGGTTTACAATAAGGGTTAGGGTAGGGGTTAGGTTTACAATAAGGGTTAGGGTAAGGGTTAGGGTTAGGGTAGGGGTTAGGTTTACAATAAGGGTTAGGGTAGGGGTTAGGTTTACAATAAGGGTTAGGGTAGGGGTTAGGTTTACAATAGGGGTTAGGGTAGGGGGTAGGGGTTAGGTTTACAATAAGGGTTAGGGTAGGGGTTAGGTTTACAATAAGGGTTAGGGTAGGGTTAGGTTTACAATAAGGGTTAGGGTAGGGGTTAGGTTTACAATAAGGGTTAGGGTAGGGGTTAGGTTTAGAATAAGGGTTAGGGTAGGGGTTAGGTTTACAATAGGGGTTAGGGTAGGGGTTAGGTTTACAATAAGGGTTAGGTTTACAATAGGAGTTAGGTTTAGAATAAGGGTTAGGGTAGGGGTTAGGTTTACAATAAGGGTTAGGGTAGGGGTTAGGTTTACAATAAGGGTCAGGGTAGGGTTTAGGGTAGGGGTTAGGTTTACAATATGGGTTAGGGTAGGGGTTAGGTTTAGAATAAGGTTTAGGGTAGGGGTTAGGTTTACAATAGATGTTAGGGTAGGGGTTAGGGTAGGGGTTAGGTTTACAATAAGGGTTAAGGTTAGGGTTAGTAGATTGTTTCATTGTTAGTGTAGATGGACTATCCAAATGTAAGAATTACCTTGCCGTAAAAAGTAGTGCACTATATAGGGAGCACGGTGTTATTCGGGACACACCCCTAATCATGATGACCCAGTATGATACAGTGCAGCAGCAACAGGAGCGGCATGGCAGTGAGTACCTGTGAAACAAAACACTGTACACGAAAGAGAAACACAAACCAGCTAGTGATGTGGCACTAAGAACATGGGCCTCAGTGAGGACACCGCCTGGCAGCTGCCCTCTACCGTAGTGATAACCAGCTAGGACATGGGCCTCAGTGAGGACACCGCCTGGCAGCTGCCCTCTACCGTAGTGATAACCAGCTAGGACATGGGCCTCAGTGAGGACACCGCCTGGCAGCTACCCTCTACAGTAGTGATAACCAGCTAGGACATGGGCCTCAGTGAGGACACCGCCTGGCAGCTACCCTCTACAGTAGTGATAACCAGCTAGGACATGGGCCTCAGTGAGGACACCGCCTGGCAACTACCCTCTACAGTAGTGATAACCAGCTAGGACATGGGCCTCAGTGAGGACACCGCCTGGCAGTTACCCTCACAGTAGTGATAACCAGCTAGGACATGGGCCTCAGTGAGGACACCGCCTGGCAGCTACCCTCTACAGTAGTGATAACCAGCTAGGACATGGGCCTCAGTGAGGACACCGCCTGGCAGCTACCCTCTACAGTAGTGATAACCAGCTAGGACATGGGCCTCAGTGAGGACACCGCCTGGCAGCTACCCTCTACCGTAGTGATAACCAGCTAGGACATGGGCCTCAGTGAGGACACCGCCTGGCAGCTACCCTCTACAGTAGTGATAACCAGCTAGGACATGGGCCTCAGTGAGGACACCGCCTGGCAGCTACCCTCTACAGTAGTGATAACCAGCTAGGACATGGGCCTCAGTGAGGACACCGCCTGGCAGCTACCCTCTACAGTAGTGATAACCAGCTAGGACATGGGCCTCAGTGAGGACACCGCCTGGCAGTTACCCTCTACAGTAGTGATAACCAGCTAGGAAATGGGCCTCAGTGAGGACACCGCCTGGCAGCTACCCTCTACCGTAGTGATAACCAGCTAGGACATGGGCCTCAGTGAGGACACCGCCTGGCAGCTACCCTCTACAGTAGTGATAACCAGCTAGGACATGGGCCTCAGTGAGGACACCACCTGGCAGTTACCCTCTACAGTAGTGATAACCAGCTAGGACATGGGCCTCAGTGAGGACACCGCCTGGCAGCTACCCTCTACCGTAGTGATAACCAGCTAGGACATGGGCCTCAGTGAGGACACCGCCTGGCAGCTACCCTCTACAGTAGTGATAACCAGCTAGGACATGGGCCTCAGTGAGGACACCGCCTGGCAGCTACCCTCTACAGTAGTGATAACCAGCTAGGACATGGGCCTCAGTGAGGACACCGCCTGGCAGCTACCCTCTACAGTAGTGATAACCAGCTAGGACATGGGCCTCAGTGAGGACACCGCCTGGCAGCTACCCTCTACAGTAGTGATAACCAGCTAGGAAATGGGCCTCAGTGAGGACACCGCCTGGCAGCTGCCCTCTACCGTAGTGATAACCAGCTAGGACATGGGCCTCAGTGAGGACACCGCCTGGCAGCTACCCTCTACAGTAGTGATAACCAGCTAGGACATGGGCCTCAGTGAGGACACCGCCTGGCAGCTACCCTCTACAGTAGTGATAACCAGCTAGGACATGGGCCTCAGTGAGGACACCGCCTGGCAGCTACCCTCTACAGTAGTGATAACCAGCTAGGACATGGGCCTCAGTGAGGACACCGCCTGGCAGCTACCCTCTACAGTAGTGATAACCAGCTAGGACATGGGCCTCAGTGAGGACACCGCCTGGCAACTGCCCTCTACCGTAGTGATAACCAGCTAGGACATGGGCCTCAGTGAGGACACCGCCTGGCAACTGCCCTCTGTGGATGGTTGCGATCTACAGTTGCCTAATATAGTAAGCGTACATTTACACACACACTAAAGAACACACGTTTGACAATGAACGATGGTCTAAACTCAAGTATACAAATGCAGTTTCACTGACAGCATTTTGTGAAAAACCTAAAATAACAAGACATTTCCAAAGAGTGCATTAAGTCACATGATCAAAGATCATTTACATATTCAAACTCGTGTACATCAGTAGAGAGCACAATAGTACCTAAAAAAAACAAAAACAAAAAGAACAACATGCGTTAGATATACAGCATCCAAATTGGCACCCTATTCCCTATGTAGTGCACTACTTTTAGACCATAGCCCTATGGCACCCTATTCCCTATGTAGTGCACTACTTTTGACCAGAGCACTAGGGGTCACTACATAGGGAATAGGGTGCCTTAGGGCTCTGGTCTAAAATTAGTGCACTACATAGGGAATAGGGTGCCATAGGGCTCTGGTCTAAAAGTAGTGCACTACATAGGGAATAGGGTGCCATAGGGCTCTGGTCTAAAAGTAGTGCACTACATAGGGAATAGGGTGCCATAGGGCTCTGGTCTAAAAGTAGTGCACTACATAGGGAATAGGGTGCCATAGGGCTCTGGTCTAAAAGTAGTGCACTACATAGGGAATAGGGTGCCATAGGGCTCTGGTCTAAAAGTAGTGCACTACATAGGGAATAGGGTGCCATAGGGCTCTGGTCTAAAAGTAGTGCACTACATAGGGAATAGGGTGCCATAGGGCTCTGGTCTAAAAGTAGTGCACTACATGGTCTAAAGGGAATAGGGTGCCATAGGGCTCTGGTCTAAAAGTAGTGCACTACATAGGGAATAGGGTGCCATAGGGCTATGGTCTAAAAGTAGTGCACTACATAGGGAATAGGGTGCCATAGGGCTCTGGTCTAAAAGTAGTGCACTACATAGGGAATAGGGTGCCATAGGGCTCTGGTCTAAAAGTAGTGCACTACATAGGGAATAGGGTGCCATAGGATTATGGTCTAAAAGTAGTGCACTACATAGGGAACAGGGTGCCATTGGGGATACATACAAGGGGACAACTTGGTCATCTGCAACTTTTCAAAGCATTTCTTTTAATATACAAAAATATAAAAAGAAAAAAAAAATTACCTACCATTCTACTTTTTCAAAAAAAATGTTGAGAGGGCTTCGTTTTTTTTGTTGTTGTTGATCATTTTGTAAATTTTTAAGACTTTTTGGCAAATTCCTTTAATAAAGTACACTATTTTACAACTGAAATGTATGTAACGCTAGTTTCCAACTGATGACCAGTATTAAGATAAATCCCAATCGGAAAGCTCTACTGGAGGTGAACCAACACAACAAGCATGTGGTGGAGATGAAGATGCACCAATCAGGTGTTGGGATTAACAGGAGCACCCGCCTTCAGTGGTTGGAGGCTCCTGTGGTTTGTCCAGCTTGATGTCAATCACTGGGGAAAAGATGGTTAAGGAAGCTCTGGAAACACATTTGTAAACAAGTTAACCAGTAGGACAGACTATAGAGACACAGCTGACCCTTGAACCGACTAGCCAAAATCAGAAACTGACCCTAACCTTAAACAAATATTGAATTCCATAAAGTTAGGTTATCTGAATCCCCATGAGCTTTTGCAGAGGTCCACAAAAAACACAAAATACACAAATGTAATGTACAATGATATACACACAATAATAATAAACAACGCAAGAATAAAACGTGTGTGTCTGTGTTGCTGTGTGTTAGTGTTACTGTGTATTAGTGTTACTGTGTGTTACTGTGTGTTAGTGTGTCTGTGTTACTGTGTATTAGTGTTACTGTGTGTTAGTGTTACTGTGTTACTGTGTGTTAGTGTGTCTGTGTTACTGTGTGTTAGTGTGTCTGTGTTACTGTGTGTTAGTGTGTCTGTGTTACTGTGTGTTAGTGTGTCTGTGTTACTGTGTGTTAGTGTGTCTGTGTTACTGTGTGTTAGTGTGTCTGTGTTACTGTGTGTTAGTGTGTCTGTGTTACTGTGTGTTAGTGTGTCTGTGTTGCTGTGTGTTAGTGTGTCTGTGTTACTGTGTGTTAGTGTGTCTGTGTTACTGTGTGTTAGTGTTACTGTGTGTTAGTGTTACTGTGTGTTAGTGTGTTAGTGTGTCTGTGTTACTGTGTGTGTTACTGTGTGTTAGTGTGTCTGTGTTACTGTGTGTTAGTGTATCTGTGTTACTGTGTATTAGTGTTACTGTGTATTAGTGTTACTGTGTGTTACTGTGTGTGTTACTGTGTGTTAGTGTGTCTGTGTTACTGTGTGTTACTGTGTGTTAGTGTGTCTGTGTTACTGTGTATTAGTGTTAGTGTGTCTGTGTTACTGTGTGTTAGTGTGTCTGTGTTACTGTGTATTAGTGTTAGTGTGTCTGTGTTACTGTGTGTTAGTGTGTCTGTGTTACTGTGTGTTAGTGTGTCTGTGTTACTGTGTGTTAGTGTGTCTGTGTTACTGTGTGTTACTGTGTGTGTTACTGTGTGTTAGTGTGTCTGTGTTACTGTGTGTTAGTGTGTCTGTGTTACTGTGTATTAGTGTTAGTGTGTCTGTGTTACTGTGTGTTAGTGTGTCTGTGTTACTGTGTGTTAGTGTGTCTGTGTTACTGTGTGTTACTGTGTGTGTTACTGTGTGTTACAGTGTGTTAGTGTGTCTGTGTGTTAGTGTCTAATCTAACATGATTACATTACATATTGTTACAGTGTGTTACAGTGTGTTACTGTGTGTGTTACAGTGTGTTACTGTGTGTGTTAGTGTGTTACTGTGTGTGTTACAGTGTGTTACTGTGTGTGTTAGTGTGTTACTGTGTGTGTTACAGTGTGTTACTGTGTGTGTTAGTGTGTTACTGTGTGTGTTACAGTGTGTTACTGTGTGTGTTACTGTGTGTGTTACAGTGTGTTACTGTGTGTTACTGTGTGTGTTACTGTGTGTTACTGTGTGTGTTACAGTGTGTTACTGTGTGTGTTACAGTGTGTGTTACAGTGTGTTACTGTGTGTGTTACAGTGTGTGTTACAGTGTGTTACTGTGTGTGTTAGTGTGTTACTGTGTGTGTTACTGTGTGTGTTACAGTGTGTTACTGTGTGTGTTACAGTGTGTTACTGTGTGTGTTACAGTGTACAATCTAACATGATTCAGTGTTTAAGTCCCAAATGTAGTGTACTGGATTTTCTTCAGTACACTACTTTCCTCCAAAAGTAGTGCACTATATAGGGAATAGGGTGTTAGGGCTCTGGTTTAAAGTAATGCACTATATAGGGAATAGGGTGTTAGGGCTCTGGCTTAAAGTAGTGCACTATATAGGGAATAGGGTATTAGGGCTCTGGTCTAAAGTACTGCACTATATAGGGAATAGGGTGTTAGGGGTCTGGTCATGAGTAGTGCACTATATAGGTAATAGGGCTCTGGTCTGTTGGGTGCCATTTGGGACATAACAAAGGTGTGTCCGAAACGCATGTAGCTTTACTGCCCTCTATTGACATAACATGGTACTGTTCTAACGTGTCTGCAGTATGACCTCTATGGCACTAGGTGGTGCTGTTGCTCCAACATCTACTACTACGTACCATCTCAAGGCAGCAGCGCATAAGGGCGTGAACAGGGCCATCCATGAACCCCCCAACATACTGTCCTCCTGTGGAACACAGAGCTCCTACTACTTTTAAACATTTCAAATCACGCTGTAACTCTTGATAGAGCCCTTTTTAAAAACATTTCAAATCACGCCTGTAACTCTTGATAGAGCCCTTTTTAAAAACATTTCAAATCACGCCTGTAACTCTTGATAGAGCCCTTTTTTTAAAAACATTTCAAATCACGCCTGTAACTCTTGATAGAGCCCTTTAAAAAAAAAAATCAAATCACGCTGTAACTCTTGATAGAGCCCTTTTTTAAAAATATATTTTTTTTAAAGTGAGCTTAAAATCAATGCGGTAAAGCTTTGCCTGCTTCCATCTTGTTTACAGTGACAGCCATTAGTGGAACGGAGTAAATCACACAGCTTAAAGAGATTTTTTACAGATAGGATCTCTTTCCCCTAGTATATATTAGCTACATCCAATACACACAGTAAGCAAAACATTCGTCAAGAAAAGACTAAAGAAGATGGAGAAGCAACTGGACTTCTAAAGCCCATTGGTTGTATTTCATCTCTCCATTAAATGAGCTCACAGCCCCCCCCCCCCCATGTCTGATATATGACATCATTCTCCTGTCTCTCCGACCTGCGTCCCCAATGGCCTCCTATTCTCTATAGTGGATAACGCGCTACCTTGTGATAAGGGGTCCGGTAAAGACAATAGGATTCTATTTGGGATCGAGCCTCGTCCCCAATGGCCTCCTATTCTCTATTAGTGGATAGCGCGCTACCTTGTGATAAGGGGTCCGGTAAAGACAATAGGATTCTATTTGGGATCGAGCCTCGTCCCCAATGGCCTCCTATTCTCTATAGTGGATAACGCGCTACCTTGTGATAAGGGGTCCGGTAAAGACAATAGGATTCTATTTGGGATCGAGCCTCGTCCCCAATGGCAGGTTATATACACACCCAAATGACACGCTCCTCGGAGGCCATGGCAGGGCGGTTTCCATGGCACCACTGGTGTCTGTGTTCAGCTGTTGTGCCTGCGTGTGCATGTGCGTGTCGTTTGTGTATGTGTGTGTTCATGTGTTATGTGCGTGTCGTTTGTGTATGTGTGTGTTCATGTGTTATGTGCGTGTCGTTTGTGTGTGTGTTCATGTGTTGTGTGTGCATGTGCGTGTCGTTTGTGTATGTGTGTGTTCATGTGTTATGTGCGTGTCGTTTGTGTATGTGTGTGTTCATGTGTTATGTGCGTGTCGTTTGTGTATGTGTGTGTTCATGTGTTATGTGCGTGTCGTTTGTGTGTGTGTTCATGTGTTGTGTGTGCATGTGCGTGTCGTTTGTGTATGTGTGTGTTCATGTGTTATGTGCGTGTCGTTTGTGTATGTGTGTGTTCATGTGTTATGTGCGTGTCGTTTGTGTGTGTGTTCATGTGTTGTGTGTGCATGTGCGTGTCGTTTGTGTATGTGTGTGTTCATGTGTTATGTGCGTGTCGTTTGTGTGTGTGTTCATGTGTTGTGTGTGCATGTGCGTGTCGTTTGTGTATGTGTGTGTTCATGTGTTATGTGCGTGTCGTTTGTGTATGTGTGTGTTCATGTGTTATGTGCGTGTCGTTTGTGTATGTGTGTGTTCATGTGTTATGTGCGTGTCGTTTGTGTGTGTGTTCATGTGTTGTGTGTGCATGTGCGTGTCGTTTGTGTATGTGTGTGTTCATGTGTTATGTGCGTGTCGTTTGTGTGTGTGTTCATGTGTTGTGTGTGCATGTGCGTGTCGTTTGTGTATGTGTGTGTTCATGTGTTATGTGCGTGTCGTTTGTGTGTGTGTTCATGTGTTGTGTGTGCATGTGCGTGTCGTTTGTGTATGTGTGTGTTCATGTGTTATGTGCGTGTCGTTTGTGTATGTGTGTGTTCATGTGTTGTGTGTCTGGTGCGTCATTGAGTCCTGTTAAATGTCATCTGAAGGACGTCCTGCCAACATGACATATGCCTGGACATTGCCAGAGGATCGGCCAATCAGAATCCCCCATCCCAATGACACATAGTACCATTGCAAAAGGAGCCCTGTGGCCCCTGGTGACTGCACCAGCAGTCTGGTTTAGGGAAGTCTGTTCCAGAGAAGGCCTATCACCTTCAGATGAGGAGGTATAGAACCAGGAAGTCTGTTCCAGAGAAGGCCTATCACCTTCAGATGAGGAGGGATGACTAGTCACACAGGAAGTCATGTTCACCATTCTGTTGTGGGCATTCAGATGAGGAGGGATGACTAGTCACACAGGAAGTCATGTTCACCATTCTGTTGTGGGCATTCAGATGAGGAGGGATGACTAGTCACACAGGAAGTCATGTTAACCATTCTGTTGTGGGCATTCAGATGAGGAGGGATGACTAGTCACACAGGAAGTCATGTTCACCATTCTGTTGTGGACATTCAGATGAGGAGGTATAGAACCAGGAAGTCATGTTCACCATTCTGTTGTGGGCATTCAGATGAGGAGGGATGACTAGTCACACAGGAAGTCATGTTAACCATTCTGTTGTGGGCATTCAGATGAGGAGGTAGAGGACCAGGAAGTCATGTTAACCATTCTGTTGTGGGCATTCAGATGAGGAGGTATAGAACCAGGAAGTCATGTTAACCATTCTGTTGTGGGCATTCAGATGAGGAGGTATAGAACCAGGAAGTCATGTTCACCATTCTGTTGTGGGCATTCAGATGAGGAGGTATAGAACCAGGAAGTCATGTTAACCATTCTGTTGTGGGCATTCAGATGAGGAGGTATAGAACCAGGAAGTCATGTTAACCATTCTGTTGTGGGCATTCAGATGAGGAGGTATAGAACCAGGAAGTCATGTTAACCATTCTGTTGTGGGCATTCAGATGAGGAGGTATAGAACCAGGAAGTCATGTTCACCATTCTGTTGTGGGCATTCAGATGAGGAGGTATAGAACCAGGAAGTCATGTTCACCATTCTGTTGTGGGCATTCTATTGAGGAGGTATAGAACCAGGAAGTCATGTTCACCATTCTGTTGTGGACATTCAGATGAGGAGGTATAGAACCAGGAAGTCATGTTAACCATTCTGTTGTGGGCATTCAGATGAGGAGGTATAGAACCAGGAAGTCATGTTAACCATTCTGTTGTGGACATTCAGATGAGGAGGTATAGAACCAGGAAGTCATGTTAACCATTCTGTTGTGGGCATTCAGATGAGGAGGTATAGAACCAGGAAGTCATGTTCACCATTCTGTTGTGGGCATTCAGATGAGGAGGTATAGAACCAGGAAGTCATGTTCACCATTCTGTTGTGGACATTCAGATGAGGAGGGATGACTAGTCACACAGGAAGTCATGTTCACCATTCTGTTGTGGGCATTCAGATGAGGAGGGATGACTAGTCACACAGGAAGTCATGTTCACCATTCTGTTGTGGGCATTCAGATGAGGAGGGATGACTAGTCACACAGGAAGTCATGTTCACCATTCTGTTGTGGGCATTCAGATGAGGAGGGATGACTAGTCACACAGGAAGTCATGTTCACCATTCTGTTGTGGGCATTCAGATGAGGAGGGATGACTAGTCACACAGGAAGTCATGTTCACCATTCTGTTGTGGGCATTCAGATGAGGAGGTATAGAACCAGGAAGTCATGTTCACCATTCTGTTGTGGACATTCAGATGAGGAGGGATGACTAGTCAAACAGGAAGTCATGTTCACCATTCTGTTGTGGACATTCAGATGAGGAGGTATAGAACCAGGAAGTCATGTTCACCATTCTGTTGTGGACATTCAGATGAGGAGGTATAGAACCAGGAAGTCATGTTAACCATTCTGTTGTGGGCATTCAGATGAAGAGGTATAGAACCAGGAAGTCATGTTAACCATTCTGTTGTGGGCATTCAGATGAGGAGGGATGACTAGTCACACAGGAAGTCATGTTCACCATTCTGTTGTGGACATTCAGATGAGGAGGTATAGAACCAGGAAGTCATGTTCACCATTCTGTTGTGGGCATTCAGATGAGGAGGTATAGAACCAGGAAGTCATGTTAACCATTCTGTTGTGGGCATTCAGATGAGGAGGTATAGAACCAGGAAGTCATGTTAACCATTCTGTTGTGGGCATTCAGATGAGGAGGGATGACTAGTCACACAGGAAGTCATGTTCACCATTCTGTTGTGGACATTCAGATGAGGAGGTATAGAACCAGGAAGTCATGTTAACCATTCTGTTGTGGGCATTCAGATGAGGAGGTATAGAACCAGGAAGTCATGTTCACCATTCTGTTGTGGGCATTCAGATGAGGAGGTATAGAACCAGGAAGTCATGTTAACCATTCTGTTGTGGGCATTCAGATGAGGAGGGATGACTAGTCACACAGGAAGTCATGTTCACCATTCTGTTGTGGACATTCAGATGAGGAGGTATAGAACCAGGAAGTCATGTTAACCATTCTGTTGTGGGCATTCAGATGAGGAGGTATAGAACCAGGAAGTCATGTTAACCATTCTGTTGTGGGCATTCAGATGAGGAGGTATAGAACCAGGAAGTCATGTTAACCATTCTGTTGTGGGCATTCAGATGAGGAGGTATAGAACCAGGAAGTCATGTTAACCATTCTGTTGTGGGCATTCAGATGAGGAGGTATAGAACCAGGAAGTCATGTTAACCATTCTGTTGTGGGCATTCAGATGAGGAGGTATAGAACCAGGAAGTCATGTTAACCATTCTGTTGTGGGCATTCAGATGAGGAGGTATAGAACCAGGAAGTCATGTTCACCATTCTGTTGTGGACATTCAGATGAGGAGGTATAGAACCATGAAGTCATGTTAACCATTCTGTTGTGGGCATTCAGATGAGGAGGTATAGAACCAGGAAGTCATGTTAACCATTCTGTTGTGGACATTCAGATGAGGAGGTATAGAACCAGGAAGTCATGTTAACCATTCTGTTGTGGACATTCAGATGAGGAGGTATATAACCAGGAAGTCATGTTAACCATTCTGTTGTGGGCATTCAGATGAGGAGGTATAGAACCAGGAAGTCATGTTAACCATTCTGTTGTGGGCATTCTATTGAGGAGGTATAGAACCAGGAAGTCATGTTAACCATTCTGTTGTCGGCATTCAGATGAGGAGGTATAGAACCAGGAAGTCATGTTAACCATTCTGTTGTGGGCATTCTATTGAGGAGGTATAGAACCAGGAAGTCATGTTAACCATTCTGTTGTGGGCATTCTATTGAGGAGGTATAGAACCAGGAAGTCATGTTAACCATTCTGTTGTGGGCATTCTATTGAGGAGGTATAGAACCAGGAAGTCATGTTCACCATTCTGTTGTGGGCATTCAGATGAGGAGGTATAGAACCAGGAAGTCATGTTCACCATTCTGTTGTGGGCATTCAGATGAGGAGGTATAGAACCAGGAAGTCATGTTAACCATTCTGTTGTGGGCATTCAGATGAGGAGGTATAGAACCAGGAAGTCATGTTAACCATTCTGTTGTGGGCATTCAGATGAGGAGGGATGACTAGTCACACAGGAAGTCATGTTCACCATTCTGTTGTGGACATTCAGATGAGGAGGTATAGAACCAGGAAGTCATGTTAACCATTCTGTTGTGGGCATTCAGATGAGGAGGTAGAGGACCAGGAAGTCATGTTCACCATTCTGTTGTGGGCATTCAGATGAGGAGGTATAGAACCAGGAAGTCATGTTCACCATTCTGTTGTGGGCATTCAGATGAGGAGGGATGACTAGTCACACAGGAAGTCATGTTCACCATTCTGTTGTGGGTATTCAGATGAGGAGGTAGAGGACCAGGAAGTCATGTTAACCATTCTGTTGTGGGCATTCAGATGAGGAGGTAGAGGACCAGGAAGTCATGTTCACCATTCTGTTGTGGACATTCAGATGAGGAGGGATGACTAGTCACACAGGAAGTCATGTTAACCATTCTGTTGTGGGCATTCAGATGAGGAGGTAGAGGACCAGGAAGTCATGTTCACCATTCTGTTGTGGACATTCAGATGAGGAGGGATGACTAGTCACACAGGAAGTCATGTTAACCATTCTGTTGTGGGCATTCAGATGAGGAGGTATAGAACCAGGAAGTCATGTTAACCATTCTGTTGTGGGCATTCAGATGAGGAGGGATGACTAGTCACACAGGAAGTCATGTTCACCATTCTGTTGTGGGCATTCAGATGAGGAGGTATAGAACCAGGAAGTCATGTTCACCATTCTGTTGTGGGCATTCAGATGAGGAGGTATAGAACCAGGAAGTCATGTTAACCATTCTGTTGTGGGCATTCAGATGAGGAGGTATAGAACCAGGAAGTCATGTTAACCATTCTGTTGTGGGCATTCAGATGAGGAGGGATGACTAGTCACACAGGAAGTCATGTTCACCATTCTGTTGTGGACATTCAGATGAGGAGGTATAGAACCAGGAAGTCATGTTAACCATTCTGTTGTGGGCATTCAGATGAGGAGGTATAGAACCAGGAAGTCATGTTAACCATTCTGTTGTGGGCATTCAGATGAGGAGGTATAGAACCAGGAAGTCATGTTAACCATTCTGTTGTGGGCATTCTATTGAGGAGGTATAGAACCAGGAAGTCATGTTAACCATTCTGTTGTGGGCATTCAGATGAGGAGGTATAGAACCAGGAAGTCATGTTAACCATTCTGTTGTATAGAACCAGGGTCATGTTAACCATTCTGGGCATTCTATTGAGGAGGTATAGAACCAGGAAGTCATGTTAACCATTCTGTTGTGGGCATTCTATTGAGGAGGTATAGAACCAGGAAGTCATGTTCATTCCATTCTGTTGTGGGCATTCAGATGAGGAGGTATAGAACCAGGAAGTCATGTTCACCATTCTGTTGTGGGCATTCAGATGAGGAGGTATAGAACCAGGAAGTCATGTTAACCATTCTGTTGTGGGCATTCAGATGAGGAGGTATAGAACCAGGAAGTCATGTTCACCATTCTGTTGTGGGCATTCAGATGAGGAGGGATGACTAGAACACAGGAAGTCATGTTAACCATTCTGTTGTGGACATTCAGATGAGGAGGTATAGAACCAGGAAGTCATGTTAACCATTCTGTTGTGGGCATTCAGATGAGGAGGTATAGAACCAGGAAGTCATGTTAACCATTCTGTTGTGGGCATTCAGATGAGGAGGTATAGAACCAGGAAGTCATGTTAACCATTCTGTTGTGGGCATTCAGATGAGGAGGGATGACTAGTCACACAGGAAGTCATGTTCACCATTCTGTTGTGGACATTCAGATGAGGAGGTATAGAACCAGGAAGTCATGTTCTGTTGTGGGCATTCAGATGAGGAGGTATAGAACCAGGAAGTCATGTTAACCATTCTGTTGTGGGCATTCAGATGAGGAGGATGACTAGTCACACAGGAAGTCATGTTCACCATTCTGTTGTGGACATTCAGATGAAGTCATGTTCACCATTCTGTTGTGGGCATTCAGATGAGGGGTGATAGAACCAGGAAGTCATGTTAACCATTCTGTTGTGGGCATTCAGATGAGGAGGTATAGAACCAGGAAGTCATGTTAACCATTCTGTTGTGGGCATTCAGATGAGGAGGTAGAGGACCAGGAAGTCATGTTCACCATTCTGTTGTGGGCATTCAGATGAGGAGGTATAGAACCAGGAAGTCATGTTCACCATTCTGTTGTGGGCATTCAGATGAGGAGGGATGACTAGTCACACAGGAAGTCATGTTCACCATTCTGTTGTGGGTATTCAGATGAGGAGGTAGAGGACCAGGAAGTCATGTTAACCATTCTGTTGTGGGCATTCAGATGAGGAGGTAGAGGACCAGGAAGTCATGTTCACCATTCTGTTGTGGGCATTCAGATGAGGAGGTATAGAACCAGGAAGTCATGTTAACCATTCTGTTGTGGGCATTCAGATGAGGAGGGATGACTAGTCACACAGGAAGTCATGTTCACCATTCTGACATTCAGATGAGGAGGTATAGAACCAGGAAGTCATGTTAACCATTCTGTTGTGGGCATTCAGATGGGCATTCAGATGAGGAGGTATAGAACCAGGAAGTCATGTTAACCATTCTGTTGTGGGCATTCAGATGAGGAGGTATAGAACCAGGAAGTCATGTTAACCATTCTGTTGTGGACATTCAGATGAGGAGGTATAGAACCAGGAAGTCATGTTAACCATTCTGTTGTGGGCATTCAGATGAGGAGGTATAGAACCAGGAAGTCATGTTAACCATTCTGTTGTGGGCATTCAGATGAGGAGGTATAGAACCAGGAAGTCATGTTAACCATTCTGTTGTGGACATTCAGATGAGGAGTATAGAACCAGGAAGTCATGTTAACCATTCTGTTGTGGGCATTCAGATGAGGAGGTATAGAACCAGGAAGTCATGTTAACCATTCTGTTGTGGACATTCAGATGAGGAGGTATAGAACCAGGAAGTCATGTTAACCATTCTGTTGTATACATTCAGATGAGGAGGTATAGAACCAGGAAGTCATGTTAACCATTCTGTTGTGGGCATTCAGATGAGGAGGTATAGAACCAGGAAGTCATGTTAACCATTCTGTTGTGGGCATTCTATTGAGGAGGTATAGAACCAGGAAGTCATGTTAACCATTCTGTTGTGGGCATTCAGATGAGGAGGTATAGAACCAGGAAGTCATGTTAACCATTCTGTTGTGGGCATTCTATTGAGGAGGTATAGAACCAGGAAGTCATGTTAACCATTCTGTTGTGGGCATTCTATTGAGGAGGTATAGAACCAGGAAGTCATGTTAACCATTCTGTTGTGGGCATTCTATTGAGGAGGTATAGAACCAGGAAGTCATGTTAACCATTCTGTTGTGGGCATTCAGATGAGGAGGTATAGAACCAGGAAGTCATGTTAACCATTCTGTTGTGGGCATTCTATTGAGGAGGTATAGAACCAGGAAGTCATGTTAACCATTCTGTTGTGGGCATTCTATTGAGGAGGTATAGAACCAGGAAGTCATGTTAACCATTCTGTTGTGGGCATTCAGATGAGGAGGTATAGAACCAGGAAGTCATGTTAACCATTCTGTTGTGGGCATTCTATTGAGGAGGTATAGAACCAGGAAGTCATGTTAACCATTCTGTTGTGGGCATTCTATTGAGGAGGTAGAACCAGGAAGTCAGAACCATTCTGTCGTGGGCATTCTATTGAAGTATCATGTTAACCATTCTGTTGTGGGCATTCTATTGAGGAGGTATAGAACCAGGAAGTCATGTTAACCATTCTGTTGTGGGCATTCTATTGAGGAGGTATAGAACCAGGAAGTCATGTTAACCATTCTGTTGTGGGCATTCAGATGAGGAGGTATATAACCAGGAAGTCATGTTAACCATTCTGTTGTGGGCATTCAGATGAGGAGGTATATAACCAGGAAGTCATGTTAACCATTCTGTTGTGGGCATTCAGATGAGGAGGTATATAACCAGGAAGTCATGTTAACCATTCTGTTGTGGGCATTCAGATGAGGAGGTATAGAACCAGGAAGTCATGTTAACCATTCTGTTGTGGGCATTCTATTGAGGAGGTATAGAACCAGGAAGTCATGTTAACCATTCTGTTGTGGGCATTCTATTGAGGAGGTATAGAACCAGGAAGTCATGTTAACCATTCTGTTGTGGGCATTCAGATGAGGAGGTATAGAACCAGGAAGTCATGTTAACCATTCTGTTGTGGGCATTCAGATGAGGAGGTATAGAACCAGGAAGTCATGTTAACCATTCTGTTGTGGGCATTCAGATGAGGAGGTATAGAACCAGGAAGTCATGTTAACCATTCTGTTGTGGGCATTCAGATGAGGAGGTATAGAACCAGGAAGTCATGTTAACCATTCTGTTGTGGGCATTCAGATGAGGAGGTATAGAACCAGGAAGTCATGTTCACCATTCTGTTGTGGACATTCAGATGAGGAGGTATAGAACCAGGAAGTCATGTTAACCATTCTGTTGTGGGCATTCAGATGAGGAGGTATAGAACCAGGAAGTCATGTTAACCATTCTGTTGTGGACATTCAGATGAGGAGGTATAGAACCAGGAAGTCATGTTAATTCTGTTGTGGGCCATTCTGTTGTGGACATTCAGATGAGGAGGTATAGAACCAGGAAGTCATGTTAACCATTCTGTTGTGGGCATTCAGATGAGGAGGTATAGAACCAGGAAGTCATGTTAACCATTCTGTTGTGGGCATTCTATTGAGGAGGTATAGAACCAGGAAGTCATGTTAACCATTCTGTTGTGGGCATTCAGATGAGGAGGTATAGAACCAGGAAGTCATGTTAACCATTCTGTTGTGGGCATTCTATTGAGGAGGTATAGAACCAGGAAGTCATGTTAACCATTCTGTGTGGGCATTCTATTGAGGAGGTATAGAACCAGGAAGTCATGTTAACCATTCTGTTGTGGGCATTCTATTGTTAACCATTCTGTTGTGGGCATTCTAGGTTGAACCAGGAGTATAGAACCAGGAAGTCATGGTAACCATAGGATTGTATAGAACCAGGAAGTCATGTTAACCATTCTGTTGTGGGCATTCTATTGAGGAGGTAGAGGACCAGGAAGTCATGTTAACCATTCTGTTGTGGGCATTCTATTGAGGAGGTATAGAACCAGGAAGTCATGTTAACCATTCTGTTGTGGGCATTCTATTGAGGAGGTATAGAACCAGGAAGTCATGTTAACCATTCTGTTGTGGGCATTCTATTGAGGAGGTATAGAACCAGGAAGTCATGTTAACCATTCTGTTGTGGGCATTCAGATGAGGAGGTATAGAACCAGGAAGTCATGTTAACCATTCTGTTGTGGGCATTCAGATGAGGAGGTATAGAACCAGGAAGTCATGTTAACCATTCTGTTGTGGGCATTCAGATGAGGAGGTATAGAACCAGGAAGTCATGTTAACCATTCTGTTGTGGGCATTCAGATGAGGAGGTATAGAACCAGGAAGTCATGTTAACCATTCTGTTGTGGGCATTCTATTGAGGAGGTATAGAACCAGGAAGTCATGTTCACCATTCTGTTGTGGGCATTCTATTGAGGAGGTATAGAACCAGGAAGTCATGTTAACCATTCTGTTGTGGGCATTCAGATGAGGAGGTATAGAACCAGGAAGTCATGTTCACCATTCTGTTGTGGGCATTCTATTGAGGAGGTATAGAACCAGGAAGTCATGTTAACCATTCTGTTGTGGGTAATTAGCCACCTAGCTCTCCCCACGAGCTGCTCACACACTTGACCAGTAACAGCAACATTAACTATGGGCAGAGCTATGGGAGAGAAGCAGAACATCAGTTTGTGACGCAGATCGGTGCGAAGGTCGGATTCAGTAAGCAGTCAGATCTGCCACCGGCTGCATGGTCCTGATGATGGAGGGGTCGAGGGGGTTTAAAGTCCTGATGATGGAGGGGTAGAGGGGGTTTAAAGTCCTGATGATGGAGGGGTAGAGGGGGTTTAAAGTCCTGATGATGGAGGGGTAGAGGGGGTTTAAAGTCCTGATGATGGAGGGGTAGAGGGGGTTTAAAGTCCTGATGATGGAGGGGTAGAGGGGGTTTAAAGTCCTGATGATGGAGGGGTAGAGGGGGTTTAAAGTCCTGATGATGGAGGGGTAGAGGGGGTTTAAAGTCCTGATGATGGAGGGGTAGAGGGGGTTTAAAGTCCTGATGATGGAGGGGTAGAGGGGTTTAAAGTCCTGATGATGGAGGGGTAGAGGGGGTTTAAAGTCCTGATGATGGAGGGGTAGAGGGGGTTTAAAGTCCTGATGATGGAGGGGTAGAGGGGTTTAAAGCCCTGATGATGGAGGGGTAGAGGGTGTTTAAAGTCCTGATGATGGAGGGGTAGAGGGGGTTTAAAGTCCTGATGATGGAGGGGTAGAGGGGGTTTAAAGTCCTGATGATGGAGGGGTAGAGGGTGTTTAAAGTCCTGATGATGGAGGGGTAGAGGGGGTTTAAAGCCCTGATGATGGAGGGGTAGAGGGGGTTTAAAGCCCTGATGATGGAGGGGTAGAGGGGGTTTAAAGTCCTGATGATGGAGGGGTAGAGGGGGTTTAAAGTCCGGATGATGGAGGGTAGAGGGGGTTTAAAGTCCTGATGATGGAGGGGTAGAGGGGGTTTAAAGTCCTGATGATGGAGGGGTAGAGGGGGTTTAAAGCCCTGATGATGGAGGGGTAGAGGGGGTTTAAAGTCCTGATGATGGAGGGGTAGAGGGGGTTTAAAGTCCTGATGATGGAGGGGTAGAGGGGGTTTAAAGTCCTGATGATGGAGGGGTAGAGGGGGTTTAAAGTCCTGATTAGAGGGGGTATAACATCCTGATTATAGAGGGGGTATAACGTCCTGATTATAGAGGGGGTAGAAACTAGAAAGTCATGCTTTCCATTATGTATTGTGTTATCAGGGCAGGAGGATATTAAAAGGTGACTGAGGGCTTAGAGGTGCTCTGCTTTGGACTCATCAGTAGACTCCAGATTAGCCTCTGCATGTGTTTACCAATGAGACCGGTTGCTTTGGACTCATCAGTAGACTCCAGATCAGCCTCTGCATGTGTTTACCAATGAGACCGGCTGCTTTGGACTCATCAGTAGACTCCAGATTAGCCTCTGCATGTGTTTACCAATGAGACCGGTTGCTTTGGTCTCACCAGTAGACTCCAGATTAGCCTCTGCATGTGTTTACCAATGAGACCGGCTGCAGTAAATTATACCGCCAATGTCATGGAAGTATTTACACACAGAAAAGGGGTTGAGGTGTTTTGATGTTGACGTTCAACTGACTGTCTGGAGTCACACATGCTTTCTCAGCCAACAGCCCAGTCTGTTTTAAATTCATTGATCACGAATTCAACATGGTCTAACATGGTCCAAGCACACCAAGACAGTCGTAAAGAGGGCACGACAAAACCTATTCCCCCGCAGGAGACTGAAAAGATTCGGCATGGGGTCCCCACATCCTCAAAACGTTCTACAGCTGCACCATCGAGAGCATCCTGACCGGTTGCATCACTGCCTGGTACGGCAACTGCTCTGCCTCCGACCGCAAGGCACTACAGAGGGTAGTGCGTACGGCCCAGTACATCACTGGGGCCAAGCTTCCCGCCATCCAGGACCTCTATACCAGGTGGTGTCAGAGGAAGGACCTAAAAATTGTCAAAGATTCCAACCAACTAAGTCAAAGACTGTTCTCTCTGCTACCGCACGGCAAGCGGTACCGGAGCACCACATTGTACCGTAATACCCTGTATATAGCCTCCACATTGTACCATAATACCCTGTATATAGCCTCCACATTGACTCTGTACCGTAATACCCTGTATATAGCCTCCACATTGTACCATAATACCCTGTATATAGCCTTCACATTGACTCTGTACCTTAATACCCTGTATATAGCCTCCACATTGACTCTGTACCGTAATACCCTGTATATAGCCTCCACATCGACTCTGTACCGTAATACCCTGTATATAGCCTCCACATCGACTCTGTACCGTAATACCCTGTATATAGCCTCCACATTGACTCTGTACCGTAATACCCTGTATATAGCCTCCACATCGACTCTGTACCGTAATACCCTGTATATAGCCTCCACATCGACTCTGTACCGTAATACCCTGTATATAGCCTCCACATCGACTCTGTACCGTAATACCCTGTATATAGCCTCCACATCGACTCTGTACCGTAATACCCTGTATATAGCCTCCACATCGACTCTGTACCGTAATACCCCGTATATAGCCTCCAGTCCGACTCTGTACCGTAATACCCTGTATATAGCCTCCATATTGACTCTGTAGCGTAATACCCTGTATATAGCCTCCACATCGACTCTGTACCGTAATACCCTGTATATAGCCTCCACATCGACTCTGTACCGTAATACCCTGTATATAGCCTCCACATCGACTCTGTACCGTAATACCCTGTATATAGCCTCCATATTGACTCTGTACCGTAATACCCTGTATTTAGCCTCCACATTGACTCTGTACCGTAATACCCTGTATATAGCCTCCACATTGACTCTGTACCGTAATAACCTGTATATAGCCTCCACGTTGACTCTGTACCGTAATACCCTGTATATAGCCTCCACATCGACTCTGTACCGTAATACCCTGTATATAGCCTCCACATCGACTCTGTACCGTAATACCCTGTATATAGCCTCCACATTGACTCTGTACCGTAATACACTGTATATAGCCTAGCCTCCACATCGACTCTGTACCGTAATACCCTGTATATAGCCTCCACGTTGACTCTGTACCGTAATACCCTGTATATAGCCTCCACATCGACTCTGTACCGTAACACCCTGTATATAGCCTCCACATTGACTCTGTACCGTAATACCCTGTATATAGCCTCCACATCGACTCTGTACCGTAATACCCTGTATATAGCCTCCACATCGACTCTGTACCGTAATACCCTGTATATAGCCTCCACATCGACTCTGTACCGTAACACCCTGTATATAGCCTCCACATTGACTCTGTACCGTAATACCCTGTATATAGCCTCCACATTGACTCTGTACCGTAATACCCTGTATATAGCCTCGTTATTGTCATTTTTATTGCTGCTCTTTTTACTTGTATTTCTTTTTCAGGGATTGTTCTGAAAACTGCATTGTTGGTTAAGAGTTTCACTGTAAGGTCTACACCAAATAAAATCCACCCTATTCCCTATATAGTGCACTACTTTACCTCAGAGCCCTTGCCTTTAGTCAAAAGTAGTGCACTATATATGGAATAGGTTCTGGTCTAAAGTAGTGCACTATATAGGGAATCAGGGGCCTTTTGGGACACAGAGGAGATAGATGCCAGGCTGTTGTCCTGATTCCTACCAACATGTACGACCCTATCTCTGTCAGAATCCTGCACTGCATCGAGACCTTCCTCATCGTCTCTCCTCTCTCCTGTCCACTCTGTTGCTCTGCATCGAGACCATCCTCATCGTCTCTCCTCATCGTCTCTCCTCTCTCCTGTCCACTCTGTTGCTCTGCATCGAGACCATCCTCATCCTCTCTCCTCATCGTCTCTCCTCTCTCCTGTCCACTCTGTTGCTCTGCATCGAGACCATCCTCATCGTCTCTCCTCATCGTCTCTCCTCTCTCCTGTCCACTCTGTTGCTCTGCATCGAGACCATCCTCATCGTCTCTCCTCATCGTCTCTCCTCTCTCCTGTCCACTCTGTTGCTCTGCATCGAGACCATCCTCATCACCTCTCCTCATCGTCTCTCCTCTCTCCTGTCCACTCTGTTGCTCTGCATCGAGACCATCCTCATCGTCTCTCCTCATCGTCTCTCCTCTCTCCTGTCCACTCTGTTGCTCTGCATCGAGACCATCCTCATCGTCTCTCCTCATCGTCTCTCCTCTCTCCTGTCCACTCTGTTGCTCTGCATCGAGACCATCCTCATCGTCTCTCCTCATCGTCTCTCCTCTCTCCTGTCCACTCTGTTGCTCTGCATCGAGACCATCCTCATCCTCTCTCCTCTCCACTCTCTTGCTCTGCATCGAGACCATCCTCATCGTCTCTCCTCTCCACTCTGCTGCTCTGCATCGAGACCATCCTCATCGTCTCTCCTCTCCACTCTGTTGCTCTGCATCGAGACCATCCTCATCGTCTCTCCTCTCTCCTCCCCACTCTGTTGCTCTGCATCGAGACCATCCTCATCCTCTCTCCTCTCCACTCTCCTGCTCTGCATCGAGACCATCCTCATCGTCTCTCCTCTCCACTCTGCTGCTCTGCATCGAGACCATCCTCATCCTCTCTCCTCTCCACTCTGTTGCTCTGCATCGAGACCATCCTCATCCTCTCTCCTCTCCACTCTCCTGCTCTGCATCGAGACCATCCTCATCCTCTCTCCTCTCCACTCTGCTGCTCTGCATCGAGACCATCCTCATCCTCTCTCCTCTCCACTCTGCTGCTCTGCATCGAGACCATCCTCATCCTCTCTCCTCTCCACTCTGCTGCTCTGCATCGAGACCATCCTCATCGTCTCTCCTCTCTCCTCCCCACTCTGTTGCTCTGCATCGAGACCATCCTCATCGTCTCTCCTCTCCACTCTGTTGCTCTGCATCGAGACCATCCTCATCCTCTCTCCTCTCCACTCTCCTGCTCTGCATCGAGACCATCCTCATCCTCTCTCCTCTCCACTCTGCTGCTCTGCATCGAGACCATCCTCATCCTCTCTCCTCTCCACTCTGCTGCTCTGCATCGAGACCATCCTCATCCTCTCTCCTCTCCACTCTGCTGCTCTGCATCGAGACCATCCTCATCCTCTCCACTCTGCTGCTCTGCATCGAGACCATCCTCATCCTCTCTCCTCTCCACTCTGCTGCTCTGCATCGAGACCATCCGCATCGTCTCTCCACTCTGCTGCTCTGCAGAGGAGATGAGGTGCAGGCCAGGGCCTAAAGCGAGGGAAGAGAAGCTCCACAGAAACAGAGAGGAAGTTTGTGCTTCAGGCCTTGACACCAATAGTAGTAAATCACACTCCTCCAGGATAACACACACCCCCCATCCCCAACACACACCCCCATCCCCAACACACACACCCCCATCCCCAACAAACACCCCCATCCCCAAACACACACACTCCCATCCCCAAACACACACCCCCATCCCCAACACACACCCCCATCCCCAGCACACACAGCCCCATCAAACACACACAGCCCCATCCCCAACACACACACACCCATCCCCAACACACACACACCCATCCCCAACACACACACACACACCCATCGCCAACACACTCATCCCCACCCCCAACACAATCATCCTCATCCCAACACACCCATCCCCAACACACCCATCCCCAACACACACAGCCCCATCCACAACACACACACACACCCATCCCCAACACACAACACACACACACCCATCCCCAACACACAACACACACACACCCATCCCCAACACACAACACACACACACCCAACCCCAACACACACACCCATCCCCAACACACTCATCCCCACCCCCAACACACCCATCCCCAACAAAACAACACACACACACCCATCCCCAACACACACACACACATCCCCAACACACAACACACACACACACCCATCCCCAACACACTCATCCCCATCCCCAACACCCCCATCCCCAACACACTCATCCCCATCCCCAACACACTCATCCCCAACACACTCATCCCCATCCCCAACACACTCATCCCCATCCCCCAACACACTCATCCCCATCCCCAACACAGTCATCCCCAACACACCCATCCCCAACACACCCATCCCCAACACACTCATCTCCATCCCCAACACAGTCATCCCCATCCCCAACACACCCATCCCCAACACACCCATTCCCAACACACCCATCCCCAACACACTCATCCCCATCCCCAACACACCCATCCCCAACACACTCATCCCCATCCCCAACACACTCACCCATTTAAATACAAGCAATTTCAAGATCTGGTCTGTGTTATATATTGTCTAAAATATCAGCCTCCTCTCAAATAAAATCAAATGTATTTAGCTGATATCTCAAAGTGCTGTACAGAAACCAGCCTAAAACCCCAAACAGCAAGCAATGCAGGTGTAGAAGCACGGTGGCTAGGAAAAACTCCCTAGAAAGGCCAAAACCTAGGAAGAAACCTAGAGAGGAACCAGGCTATGAGGGGTGGTCAGTCCTCTCCAGCTCAAACTGTGCGATTGGGTAAAAGTGTTGATCCTAACACAAACAGAAGGGAGAAATAAACAATGGAATCGTTGAGAGAAAATAAATCTACACATTACTATACGTCCTGATTGTTTTCCTTCACGACCTGTGCATGTTTAAAAAACTGCCAAACCTCTGGTGGGTTCCTAAAGAAACAGTCGAGCTGGGTTTGTGGATGTGTAGGCTATGTAATAGACCTTGATAGAGGAGATGAGAAACAGTCGAGCTGGGTTTGTGGATGTGTAGGCTATGTAATAGACCTTGATAGAGGAGATGAGAAACAGTCGAGCTGGGTTTGTGGATGTGTAGGCTATGTAATAGACCTTGATAGAGGAGATGAGAAACAGTCGAGCTGGGTTTGTGGATGTGTAGGCTATGTAATAGACCTTGATAGAGGAGATGAGAAACAAAGCTGGGTTTGTGGATGTGTAGGCTATGTAATAGACCTTGATAGAGGAGATGAGAAACAGTCAAGCTGGGTTTGTGGATGTGTAGGCTATGTAATAGACCTTGATAGAGGAGATGAGAAACAGTCGAGCTGGGTTTGTGGATGTGTAGGCTATGTAATAGACCTTGATAGAGGAGATGAGAAACAGTCGAGCTGGGTTTGTGGATGTGTAGGCTATGTAATAGACCTTGATAGAGGAGATGAGAAACAGTCAAGCTGGGTTTGTGGATGTGTAGGCTATGTAATAGACCTTGATAGAGGAGATGAGAAACAGTCAAGCTGGGTTTGTGGATGTGTAGGCTATGTAATAGACCTTGATAGAGGAGATGAGAAACAGTCGAGCTGGGTTTGTGGATGTGTAGGCTATGTAATAGACCTTGATAGAGGAGATGAGAAACAGTCAAGCTGGGTTTGTGGATGTGTAGGCTATGTAATAGACCTTGATAGAGGAGATGAGAAACAAAGCTGGGTTTGTGGATGTGTAGGCTATGTAATAGACCTTGATAGAGGAGATGAGAAACAGTCAAGCTGGGTTTGTGGATGTGTAGGCTATGTAATAGACCTTGATAGAGGAGATAAGAAACAGTCAAGCTGGGTTTGTGGATGTGTAGGCTATGTAATAGACCTTGATAGAGGAGATGAGAAACAGTCAAGCTGTAGGCTAGTAATAGACCTTGAGAGGAGATGAGAAACAGTCAAGCTGGGTTTGTGGATGTGTAGGCTATGTAATAGACCTTGATAGAGGAGATGAGAAACAGTCAAGCTGGGTTTGTGGATGTGTAGGCTATGTAATAGACCTTGATAGAGGAGATGAGAAACAGTCAAGCTGGGTTTGTGGATGTGTAGGCTATGTAATAGACCTTGATAGAGGAGATGAGAAACAGTCAAGCTGGGTTTGTGGATGTGTAGGCTATGTAATAGACCTTGATAGAGGAGATGAGAAACAGTCGAGCTGGGTTTGTGGATGTGCTATGTAATAGACCTATAGAGGAGATAATAGAGCTGGGTTTGTGGTGCTATGTAATAGAGATGATGAGAAACAGTCGAGCTGGGTTTGTGGATGTGTAGGCTATGTAATAGACCTTGATAGAGGAGATAAGAAACAGTCGAGCTGGGTTTGTGGATGTGTAGGCTATGTAATAGACCTTGATAGAGGAGATGAGAAACAGTCAAGCTGGGTTTGTGGATGTGTAGGCTATGTAATAGACCTTGATAGAGGAGATGAGAAACAGTCGAGCTGGGTTTGTGGATGTGTAGGCTATGTAATAGACCTTGATAGAGGAGATGAGAAACAGTCAAGCTGGTTTGTGGATGTGTAGGCTATGTAATAGACCTTGATAGAGGAGATGAGAAACAGTCGAGCTGGGTTTGTGGATGTGTAGGCTATGTAATAGACCTTGATAGAGGAGATGAGAAACAGTCGAGCTGGGTTTGTGGATGTGTAGGCTATGTAAGGGAGACCTTGATAGAGGAGATGAGAAACAGTCAAGCTGGGTTTGTGGATGTGTAGGCTATGTAATAGACCTTGATAGAGGAGATGAGAAACAGTCAAGCTGGGTTTGTGGATGTGTAGGCCTAGACCTTGATAGAGGAGATGAGAAACAGTCGAGCTGGGTTTGTGGATGTGTAGGCTATGTAATAGACCTTGATAGAGGAGATGAGAAACAGTCGAGCTGGGTTTGTGGATGTATAGGCTATGTAATAGACCTTGATAGAGGAGATGAGAAACAGTCGAGCTGGGTTTGTGGATGTGTAGGCTATGTAATAGACCTTGATAGAGGAGATGAGAAACAGTCGAGCTGGGTTTGTGGATGTGTAGGCTATGTAATAGACCTTGATAGAGGAGATGAGAAACAGTCGAGCTGGGTTTGTGGATGTGTAGGCTATGTAATAGACCTTGATAGAGGAGATGAGAAACAGTCGAGCTGGGTTTGTGGATGTGTAGGCTATGTAATAGACCTTGATAGAGGAGATGAGAAACAGTCGAGCTGGGTTTGTGGATGTGTAGGCTATGTAATAGACCTTGATAGAGGAGATGAGAAACAGTCGAGCTGGGTTTGTGGATGTGTAGGCTATGTAATAGACCTTGATAGAGGAGATGAGAAACAGTCAAGCTGGGTTTGTGGATGTGTAGGCTATGTAATAGACCTTGATAGAGGAGATGAGAAACAGTCAAGCTGGGTTTGTGGATGTGTAGGCTATGTAATAGACCTTGATAGAGGAGAGAAGACTGAATATTAAAATGTTTTAAACACTTGTTCCTCTGCTAGGCTTCCTCCTGCCCTGTGCCCCCTACTCCCCTCCCCCTCGTCATGGCTAGCAGGTAGGTGTGGAAAGATGAGAGTGTCTTGGATGTTGCCTCAGCCCCACCAGAGAGATCTATACTGTCCAGGGAGAGCTGTAACAACACTGGCTCTGCTCCATTAAGCAGAGTGTGAGTCTCAAATGGCATCCTATTACCTATATAGTGCACTATATACATAGGCCTTGGTCAAAAGAAGTGCACTATATAGGGAATAGGGTGCCATTTTGGACTCATTTGGGAGGCAGACAGAACGTCAGTAGACACAGAGGACCTCGCCTCCTCATTCCCCTCTCCTCCTCACTCCCCTCTCCTCCTCACTCCACTCTCCTCCTCATTCCCCTCTCCTCTCCTCTCCTCTCCTCCTCATTCCCCTCTCCTCTCCTCGCCTCCTCCTTACCCTCTCCTCCTCATTCCCCTCACCTCCTCATTTCCCTCTCCTCGCCTCCTCATTCCCCTCGCCTCCTCATTTCCCTCTCCTCCTCATTCCCCTCTCCTCGCCTCCTCGTTCACCTCTCCCAGCCTCCTCATTCCCCTCCCCTCGCCTCCTCATTCCCCTCGCCTCCTCATTTCCCTCTCCTCCTCATTTCCCTCTCCTCCTCATTCCCCTCTCCTCCTCATTCCCCTCGCCTCCTCAATCCCCTCGCCTCCTCATTCCCCTCCCCTCGCCTCCTCATTCCCCTCGCCTCCTCATTTCCCTCTCCTCCTCATTCCCCTCTCCTCGCCTCCTCGTTCACCTCTCCTCCTCATTCCCCTCTCCTCGCCTCCTCATTCCCCTCTCCTCCTCATTCCCCTCCCCTCGCCTCCTCATTCACCTCTCCTCCTCATTCCCCTCTCCTCGCCTCCTCATTCCCCTCTCCTCCTCATTCCCCTCCCCTCTCCTCCTCATTCCCCTCTCCTCGCCTCCTCATTCACCTCTCCCAGCCTCCTCATTCCCCTCCCCTCCTCATTCCCTTCCCCTCCTCATTCCCCTCCCCTCCTCATTCCCCTCCCCTCCTCATTCCCCTCTCCTCCTCATTCCCCTCTCCTCCTCATTCCCCTCTCCTCCTCAATCCCCTCGCCTCCTCATTCCCCTCCCCTCGCCTCCTCATTCCCCTCGCCTCCTCATTTCCCTCTCCTCCTCATTCCCCTCTCCTCGCCTCCTCGTTCACCTCTCCTCCTCATTCCCCTCGCCTCCTCATTTCCCTCTCCTCCTCATTCCCCTCTCCTCGCCTCCTCATTCCCCTCTCCTCCTCATTCCCCTCCCCTCGCCTCCTCATTCCCCTCTCCTCGCCTCCTCATTCCCTCTCCCAGCCTCCTCATTCCCCTCCCCTCCTCATTCCCTTCCCCTCCTCATTCCCTTCCCCTCCTCATTCCCCTCTCCTCCTCATTCCCTTCCCCTCCTCATTCCCTTCCCCTCCTCATTCCCTTCCCCTCCTCATTCCCCTCCCCTCCTCATTCCCCTCTCCTCCTCATTCCCCTCCCCTCGCCTCCTCATTCCCCTCTCCTCCTCATTCCCCTCTCCTCTCCTCTCCTCCTCATTCCCCTCTCCTCTCCTCTCCTCCTCATTCCCCTCCCCTCGCCTCCTCCTTTCCCTCTCCTCCTAATAAGCTGAACTGAACCTGGGCTGGGTGGAACAACAGAGGAAATTAGACTATTGCAGCAGAGAAGGGTTGGGAAAAGTACCCAGTTGTCATACTTGAGTAAAATATACCTGAATAGAAAATCACTCAAGTAAAAGTCACCCAGTAAAATACTACTTGAGTAAAAGATACCTGAATAGAAAATCACTCAAGTAAAAGTCACCCAGTAAAATACTACTTGAGTAAAAGTCTAAAAGTATTTGGTCTGAAATATACTTAAATATCAAAAGTAAAAGTATAAATAATTTAATATTATATTATATTAAGCAAACCAGACAGCACGATGTAGCCAGGGGCAGTCGGACATCATTTTCAAACGAAGCCTTTTGTTTTTAGTGAATCTGCCAGATCAGAGGCAGTAGGGATGACCTGGGAATGTTTTCTTGATACGTGTTTGAGTAAAAAGTACAGTATTTTCTAAAAGGAATGTAGAGGAGTAAAAGTAAAAGTTGCGAAAATAAATAAATAAATGTAAAGTACAGATACTTAAGTACTTTACACCATGACAGCAGAGAAACAAATTATCTGGTAAGACGATACGTTTCTCTTTATAATCGCTGTACATAGTTATTACTGTGGTAACAACACTGTAATAACATGGTTCTGTATTTGACTAAATAGTTGATCTCACTAATAAAGGATTGTTTGATTATTGACTCGACTACTATGAGGAGGTCACACCATAGAAATATAACCCATACAACTGGCCTTCCCATTCGAGTCGATGACGGCATACTGGGTGGACCTGAAGACATAACGAGCGCACCCGTGTAACAGGAAGTTCCCACCCCTTTCTAGAGGTCACACAGCCACTGTGGTGGGATTTATTATCTGTGGTGATGACTGAACTGGTCAGGGATTTATTATCTGTGGTGATGACTGAACAGGTCAGGTCAGGGATTTATTATCTGTGGTGATGACTGAACTGGTCAGGGATTTATTATCTGTGGTGATGACTGAACTGGTCAGGGATTTATTATCTGTGGTGATGACTGAACTGGTCAGGGATTTATTATCTGTGGTGATGACTGAACTGGTCAGGGATTTACTATCTGTGGTGATGACTGAACTGGTCAGGGATTTATTATCTGTGGTGATGAATGAACTGGTCAGGGATTTATTATCTGTGGTGATGAATGAACTGGTCAGGGATTTATTATGGTGATGACTGAACTGGTCAGGGATTTATTATCTGTGGTGATGACTGAACTGGTCAGGGATTTATTATCTGTGGTGATGACTGAACTGGTCAGGGATTTATTATCTGTGGTGATGACTGAACTGGTCAGGGATTTATTATCTGTGGTGATGACTGAACTGGTCAGGTCAGGGATTTACTATCTGTGGTGATGACTGAACTGGTCAGGGATTTATTATCTGTGGTGATGACTGAACTGGTCAGGGATTTATTATCTGTGGTGATGACTGAACTGGTCAGGGATTTATTATCTGTGGTGATGAATGAACTGGTCAGGGATTTACTATCTGGTGGTGAGTGCTGCCCTCCCTCAGGGATTTATTATCTCTGGTGATGACTGAACAGGTCAGGGATTTATTATCTGTGGTGATGACTGAACTGGTCGATTTATTATCTGTGGTGCCCCCCTCCCCTGACACTCTAGTGCTGATTTCCCCTTATCTGTGGTGATGACTGAACTGGTCAGGGATTTCTATCTGTGGTGATCCCCTGAACTGGTCAGGGATTTCCCCTCTGGTCTCTTCTGTGGCTCAGCTTGTCATAGTGACCTGTCATAGTGGCGCTTGTATCTATCGCCATGGGTAGTGGATATAGGTTGTCATAGTGACCTGTCATAGTGGATATAGGTTGTCATAGTGACCTGTCATAGTGGCTATAGGTTGTCATAGTGACCTGTCATAGTGGATATAGGTTGTCATAGTGACCTGTCATAGTGGATATTAGGTTGTGATGAGTGACCTGTCATAGTGGATATAGGTTGTGATGAGTGACCTGTCATAGTGGATATAGGTTGTCATGGTGATGACTGAACTGTCATAGTTTATTATCTGTGGTGATGACTGAACTGGTCAGGGATTTATTATCTGTGGTGTTGACTGAACTGGTCATAGATTGGATATCTGTTGTGATGAGTGACCTGTCAGGGATTTATTATCTGTGTGATGACTGGTGGCCATAGTGATTTATTATCTGTGGTGATGATGAATAGGTTGTCAGTGGATTAGGTTGTCTGTGGTGATGACATGAACTGGTAGTGGATTTATATCTTGTGATGACTGACCTGTCATAGTGGATATAGGTTGTGATGACTGACCTGTCATAGTGGATTTAGGTTATCATAGTGACCTGACATAGTGGAACATAGTGACCTGTCATAGTGGATATAGGTTGTCATAGTGACCTGTCATAGTGGATATAGGTTGTGATGAGTGAACAGGTCAGTGGATTTATATCTGTTGTGATGACTGACCTGTCAGTGGATATAGGTGGTGATGAGTGAACTGGTCAGTGGATTTAGGTTATCTGTGGTGATGAGTGACCTGTCATAGTGGATTTAGGTTGTGATGAGTGACCTGTCATAGTGGATATCTGTTGTCATAGTGACCTGTCATAGTGGATATTATTGTCATATGTGAACTGTCATAGTGGATATTATCTGTGGTGATGACTGACCTGTCATAGTGGATTTATATTGTCATGATGACCTGTCATAGTGGATTTATTATCTGTGGTGATGACTGAACAGTGTCATAGTGGATTTATATCTGTTGTGATGACTGAACTGTCATAGTTTATTATCTGTTGTCATGAGTGAACTGTCAGTGGATTTATAGGTTGTGATGAGTGACCTGTCATAGTGGATTTACTATCTGTTGTCATAGTGACCTGTCATAGTGGATATAGGTTGTGGTGAGTGACCTGTCTGGTAGTGGATATTAGGTTGTGATGACTGACCTGTCATAGTGGATATATTGTCATATGTGACCTGTCAGTGGATTTCGGTTGTATCTGTGGTGATGACTGAGTGGTATAGGTTGTATCTGATGACTGAATGTCATAGTGGATTTATTATCTGTGGTGATGAGTGACCTGTCAGTGGATATAGGTTGTGATGAGTGACCTGTCAGTGGATATAGGTTGTGGTGATGACTGAACCTGTCATAGTGGATATCTGTTGTGATGAGTGACCTGTCAGTGGATTTATTCGGTTGTGATGAGTGAACTGTGTCAGGGAGTGGATATAGGTTGTGATGACGAACTGTCAGGTAGTGGATTTATTATCTGTGGTGATGAGTGAACTGGTCATAGTGGATATAGGTTGTGATGACTGACCTGGTCATAGTGATTTATATCTGTTGTGATGACTGAACCTGTCAGTGGATTTATATCTGTTGTGATGAGTGACCTGTCATAGTGGATATCGGTTGTGATGACTGAACTGGTCATAGTGGATATCTGTTGTGATGAGTGACCTGTCATAGTGGATTTATTATCTGTGGTGATGACTGAACTGGTCAGGGTTTATATAGGTGGTGATGAGTGACCTGGTCATAGTGGATTCGGTTGTGGTGATGACCTGAACTGGATCAGGGATTTGTATCTGTGGTGTGACCTGTCTGGTCAGTGGATTTATTATTGTGGTGATGTGACCTGTCATAGTGGATTTATTAGGTTGTCATAGTGAACTGTCATAGTGGATTTATTAGGTTGTCATGACTGACCTGTCATAGTGGATATAGGTTGTGATAGTGACCTGTCATAGTGGATATTAGGTTGTCATGAGTGAACTGTCATAGTAGGATATATGGTTGTGATGAGTGACTGTCATAGTGGATTTATAGGTTGTCATGAGTGACCTGGTCAGTGGATTTATATCTGTTGTGATGAGTGAACTGGTCATAGGGATTTATTATCTGTGGTGATGAGTGAACTGGTCATAGTGGATTTATATCTGTGGTGATGAGTGACCTGTCAGTGGGATTTATTATCTGTGGTGATGACTGAACTGGTCATAGTGGATATATCTGTTGTGATGAGTGAACTGTCATAGTGGATATCTGTTGTCATGAGTGACCTGTCATAGTGGATTTATATCTTGTCATAGTGACCTGTCATAGTGGACCTGTCATAGTGACCTGTGGATATAGGTTGTGATGAGTGAACTGTCATAGTGGATATTAGGTTGTCATAGTGAACTGGTCATAGTGGATATAGGTTGTCATAGTGACCTGTCATAGTGGATATCTGTTGTCATAGTGACCTGTCATAGTGGATATAGGTTGCCATAGTGACCTGTCATAGTGGATATAGGTTGTCATAGTGCTGTCATAGTGGATATAGGTTGTCATAGTGACCTGTCATAGTGGATATAGGTTGTCATAGTGACCTGTCATAGTGGATATAGGTTGTCATAGTGACCTGTCATAGTGGATATAGGTTGTCATAGTGACCTGTCATAGTGGATATAGGTTGTCATAGTGACCTGTCATAGTGGATATAGGTTGTCATAGTGACCTGTCATAGTGGATATAGGTTGTCATAGTGACCTGTCATAGTGGATATAGGTTGTCATAGTGACCTGTCATAGTGGATATAGGTTGTCATAGTGACCTGTCATAGTGGATATAGGTTGTCATAGTGACCTGTCATAGTGGATATAGGTTGTCATAGTGACCTGTCATAGTGGATATAGGTTGTCATAGTGACCTGTCATAGTGGATATAGGTTGTCATAGTGACCTGTCATAGTGGATATAGGTTGTCATAGTGACCTGTCATAGTGGATATAGGTTGTCATAGTGACCTGTCATAGTGGATATAGGTTGTCATAGTGACCTGTCATAGTGGATATAGGTTGTCATAGTGACCTGTCATAGTGGATATAGGTTGTCATAGTGACCTGTCATAGTGGATATAGGTTGTCATAGTGACCTGTCATAGTGGATATAGGTTGTCATAGTGACCTGTCATAGTGGATATAGGTTGTCATAGTGACCTGTCATAGTGGATATAGGTTGTCATAGTGACCTGTCATAGTGGATATAGGTTGTCATAGTGACCTGTCATAGTGGATATAGGTTGTCATAGTGACCTGTCATAGTGGATATAGGTTGTCATAGTGACCTGTCATAGTGGATATAGGTTGTCATAGTGACCTGTCATAGTGGATATGTCATAGTGACCTGGTTGTCATAGTGACCTGTCATAGTGGATATAGGTTGTCATAGTGACCTGTCATCTAGGATATAGGTTGTCATAGTGACGTGTCATAGTGGATATAGGTTGTCATAGTGACCTGTCATAGTGGATATAGGTTGTCATAGTGACCTGTCATAGTGGATATAGGTTGCCATAGTGACCTGTCATAGTGGATATAGGTTGTCATAGTGACCTGTCATAGTGGATATAGGTTGTCATAGTGACCTGTCATAGTGGATATAGGTTGTCATAGTGACCTGTCATAGTGGATATAGGTTGTCATAGTGACCTGAGTATAGGTTGTCATAGTGACCTGTCATAGTGGATATAGGTTGTCATAGTGACCTGTCATAGTGGATATAGGTTGTCATAGTGACCTGTCATAGTGGATATAGGTTGTCATAGTGACCTGTCATAGTGGATATAGGTTGTCATAGTGACCTGTCATAGTGGATATAGGTTGTCAGTGACCTGTGGACCTGTCATAGTGGACCTGTATAGTGGATATAGGTTGTCATAGTGACCTGTCATAGTGGATATAGGTTGCCATAGTGATCTGTCATAGTGGATATAGGTTGTCATAGTGACCTGTCATAGTGGATATAGGTTGTCATAGTGACCTGTCATAGTGGATATAGGTTGTCATAGTGACCTGTCATAGTGGATATAGGTTGTCATAGTGACCTGTCATAGTGGATATAGGTTGTCATAGTGACCTGTCATAGTGGATATAGGTTGTCATAGTGACATGTCATAGTGGATATAGGTTGTCATAGTGACCTGTCATAGTGGATATAGGTTGTCATAGTGACCTGTCATAGTGGATATAGGTTGTCATAGTGACCTGTCATAGTGGATATAGGTTGTCATAGTGACCTGTCATAGTGGATATAGGTTGTCATAGTGACCTGTCATAGTGGATATAGGTTGTCATAGTGACCTGTCATAGTGGATAGTGGATATAGGTTGTCATAGTGACCTGTCATAGTGGATATAGGTTGTCATAGTGACATGTCATAGTGGATATAGGTTGTCATAGTGACCTGTCATAGTGGATATAGGTTGCCATAGTGACCTGTCATAGTGGATATAGGTTGTCATAGTGACCTGTCATAGTGGATATAGGTTGTCATAGTGACCTGTCATAGTGGATATAGGTTGTCATAGTGACCTGTCAGGTTCTAGTGACCTGTCATAGTGGATATAGGTTGTCATAGTGACCTGTCATAGTGGATATAGGTTGTCATAGTGACCTGTCATAGTGGATATAGGTTGTCATAGTGACCTGTCATAGTGGATATAGGTTGTCATAGTGACCTGTCATAGTGGTGGATAGTGACCTGTCATAGTTTGTCATAGTGACCTGTCATAGTGGATATAGGTTGTCATAGTGACCTGTCATAGTGGATATAGGTTGTCATAGTGACCTGTCATCTAGTGACCTGTCATAGTGGTTGTCATAGTGACGTGTCATAGTGGATATAGGTTGTCATAGTGACCTGTCATAGTGGATATAGGTTGTCATAGTGACATGTCATAGTGGATATAGGTTGTCATAGTGACCTGTCATAGTGGATATGGAGTGACCTACCATGATGGATATAGGTTGTCATAGTGACCTGTCATAGTGGATATAGGTTGTCATAGTGACCTGTCATAGTGGATATAGGTTGTCATAGTGACCTGTCATAGTGGATATAGGTTGTCATAGTGACCTGTCATAGTGGATATAGGTTGTCATAGTGACCTGTCATAGTGGATATAGGTTGTCATAGTGACCTGTCATCATAGTGACCTGATGGATATGGTTGTCATAGTGACCTGTCATAGTGGATATAGGTTGTCATAGTGACCTGTGATAGTGGATATAGGTTGTCATAGTGACCTGTCATAGTGGATATAGGTTGTCATAGTGACCTGTCATAGTGGATATAGGTTGCCATAGTGACCTGTCATAGTGGATATAGGTTGTCATAGTGACCTGTCATAGTGGATATAGGTTGTCATAGTGACCTGTCATAGTGGATATAGGTTCATAGTGACATGTCATAGTGGATATAGGTTGTCATAGTGACCTGTCATAGTGGATATAGGTTGTCATAGTGACCTGTCATAGTGGATATAGGTTGTCATAGTGACCTGTCATAGTGGATATAGGTTGTCATAGTGACCTGTCATAGTGGATATAGGTTGTCATAGTGACCTGTCATAGTGGATATAGGTTGTCATAGTGACATGTCATAGTGGATATATGTTGTCATAGTGACCTGTCATAGTGGATATAGGTTGTCATAGTGACCTGTCATAGTGGATATAGGTTGTCATAGTGACCTGTCATAGTGGATATAGGTTGTCATAGTGACCTGTCATAGTGGATATAGGTTGTCATAGTGACCTGTCATAGTGGATATAGGTTGTCATAGTGACCTGTCATAGTGGATATAGGTTGTCATAGTGACCTGTCATAGTGGATATAGGTTGTCATAGTGACCTGTCTGCATAGTGGATATAGGTTGTCATAGTGACCTGTCATAGTGGATATAGGTTGTCATAGTGACCTGTCATAGTGGATATAGGTTGTCATAGTGACCTGTCATAGTGGATATAGGTTGTCATAGTGACCTGTCATAGTGGATATAGGTTGTCATAGTGACCTGTCATAGTGGATATAGGTTGTCATAGTGACCTGTCATAGTGGATATAGGTTGTCATAGTGACCTGTCATAGTGGATATAGGTTGCCATAGTGACCTGTCATAGTGGATATAGGTTGGTTGTCATAGTGGATAGGTTGTCATAGTGACCTGTCATAGTGGATATAGGACCTGTCATAGTGGATATAGGTTGTCATAGTGACCTGTCATAGTGGATATAGGTTGTCATAGTGACCTGTCATAGTGGATATAGGTTGTCATAGTGACCTGTCATAGTGGATATAGGTTGTCATAGTGACCTGTCATAGTGGATATAGGTTGTCATAGTGACCTGTCATAGTGGATATAGGTTGCCATAGTGACCTGTCATAGTGGATATAGGTTGTCATAGTGACCTGTCATAGTGGATATAGGTTGTCATAGTGACCTGTCATAGTGGATATAGGTTGTCATAGTGACATGTCATAGTGGATATAGGTTGTCATAGTGACCTGTCATAGTGGATATAGGTTGTCATAGTGACCTGTCATAGTGGATATAGGTTGTCATAGTGACCTGTCATAGTGGATATAGGTTGTCATAGTGACCTGTCATAGTGGATATAGGTTGTCATAGTGACCTGTCATAGTGGATATAGGTTGTCATAGTGACCTGTCATAGTGGATATAGGTTGTCATAGTGACCTGTCATAGTGGATATAGGTTGTCATAGTGACCTGTCATAGTGGATATAGGTTGTCATAGTGACATGTCATAGTGGATATAGGTTGTCATAGTGACCTGTCATAGTGGATACAGGTTGTCATAGTGACCTGTCATAGTGGATATAGGTTGTCATAGTGACCTGTCATAGTGGATATAGGTTGTCATAGTGACCTGTCATAGTGGATATAGGTTGTCATAGTGACCTGTCATAGTGGATAGGTTGTCATAGTGACCTGTCATAGTGGATATAGGTTGTCATAGTGACCTGTCATAGTGGATATAGGTTGTCATAGTGACCTGTCATAGTGGATATAGGTTGTCATAGTGACCTGTCTAGTGGATATAGGTTGTCATAGTGACCTGTCATAGTGGATATAGGTTGCCATAGTGACCTGTCATAGTGGATATAGGTTGTCATAGTGACCTGTCATAGTGGATATAGGTTGTCATAGTGGATATAGGTTGTCATAGTGACCTGTCATAGTGGATATAGGTTGTCATAGTGACCTGTCATAGTGGATATAGGTTGTCATAGTGACCTGTCATAGTGGATATAGGTTGCCATAGTGACCTTTCATAGTGGATATAGGTTGTCATAGTGACCTGTCATAGTGGATATAGGTTGTCATAGTGACCTGTCATAGTGGATATAGGTTGTCATAGTGACCTGTCATAGTGGATATAGGTTGTCATAGTGACCTGTCATAGTGGATATAGGTTGTCATAGTGACCTGTCATAGTGGATATAGGTTGTCATAGTGACCTGTCATAGTGGATATCGGTTGTCATAGTGACGTGTCATAGTGGATATAGGTTGCCATAGTGACCTGTCATAGTGGATATAGGTTGTCATAGTGACCTAGTGACCTGTCATAGTGGATATAGGTTGTCATAGTGACCTGTCATAGTGGATATAGGTTGTCATAGTGACCTGTCATAGTGGATATAGGTTGTCATAGTGACCTGTCATAGTGGATATAGGTTGTCATAGTGACATGTCATGATGACCTGTCATAGTGGATATAGGTTGTCATAGTGACCTGTCATAGTGGATATAGGTTGTCATAGTGACCTGTCATAGTGGAGTGGATAGGTTGTCATAGTGACCTGTCATAGTGGATATAGGTTGTCATAGTGACCTGTCATAGTGGATATAGGTTGTCATAGTGACCTGTCATAGTGGATATAGGTTGTCATAGTGACCTGTCATAGTTGTCATAGTGACATGTCATAGTGGATATAGGTTCATAGTGACCTGTCATAGTGGATATAGGTTGTCATAGTGACCTGTCATAGTGGATATAGGTTGTCATAGTGACCTGTCATAGTGGATAGGTTGTCATAGTGACCTGTCATAGTGGATATAGGTTGTCATAGTGACCTGTCATAGTGGATATAGGTTGTCATAGTGACATGTCATAGTGGATATAGGTTGTCATAGTGACCTGTCATAGTGGATATAGGTTGTCATAGTGACCATAGTGGATATAGGTTGTCATCATAGTGGATATGGGTTGTCGGTGACCTGTCATAGTGGATGTTGTCATAGTGGTATAGTGGTCATAGTGACCTGTCATAGTGGATATAGGTTGTCATAGTGACCTGTCATAGTGGATATAGGTTGTCATAGTGACATGTCATAGTGGATATAGGTTGTCATAGTGACCTGTCATAGTGGATATAGGTTGTCATAGTGACCTGTCATAGTGGATATAGGTTGTCATAGTGACCTGTCATAGTGGATATAGGTTGTCATAGTGACCTGTCATAGTGGATATAGGTTGTCATAGTGACCTGTCATAGTGGATATAGGTTGTCATAGTGACATGTCATAGTGGATATAGGTTGTCATAGTGACCTGTCATAGTGGATATAGGTTGTCATAGTGACCTGTCATAGTGGATATAGGTTGTCATAGTGACCTGTCATAGTGGATATAGGTTGTCATAGTGACCTGTCTAGGTTGCCATAGTGACCTGTCATAGTGGATATAGGTTGTCATAGTGACCTGTCATAGTGGATATAGGTTGTCATAGTGACCTGTCATAGTGGATATAGGTTGTCATAGTGACATAGTGGATATAGGTTGTCTGTCATAGTGACCTGATGGATAGGTTGTCATAGTGACCTGTCATAGTGGATATAGGTTGTCATAGTGACCTGATATAGGTTGTCATAGTGACCTGTCATAGTGGATATAGGTTGTCATAGTGACCTGTCATGTCATAGTGGATATAGGTTGTCATAGTGACCTGTCATAGTGGATATAGGTTGTCATAGTGACCTGTCATAGTGGATATAGGTTGTCATAGTGACCTGTCATAGTGGATATAGGTTGTCATAGTGACCTGTCATAGTGGATATAGGTTGTCATATATAGTGGTTGTCATAGTGACCTGTCATAGTGGATATAGGTTGTCATAGTGACCTGTCATAGTGGATATAGGTTGTCATAGTGACCTGTCATAGTGGATATAGGTTGTCATAGTGACCTGTCATAGTGGATATAGGTTGTCATAGTGACCTGTCATAGTGGATATAGGTTGTCATAGTGACCTGTCATAGTGGATATAGGTTGTCATAGTGACCTGTCATAGTGGATATAGGTTGTCATAGTGACCTGTCATAGTGGATATAGGTTGTCATAGTGACCTGTCATAGTGGATATAGGTTGTCATAGTGACCTGTCATAGTGGATATAGGTTTCATAGTGACCTGTCATAGTGGATATAGGTTGTCATAGTGACCTGTCATAGTGGATATAGGTTGTCATAGTGACCTGTCATAGTGGATATAGGTTGTCATAGTGACCTGTCATAGTGGATATAGGTTGTCATAGTGACCTGTCATAGTGGATATAGGTTGTCATAGTGACCTGTCATAGTGGATAGTTGTCATAGTGACCTGTCATAGTGATATGACCTGTCTTAGTGGATTGTCATAGTGACCTGTCATAGTGGATATAGGTTGTCATAGTGACCTGTCATAGTGGATATAGGTTGTCATAGTGACCTGTCATAGTGGATATAGGTTGTCATAGTGACATGTCATAGTGGATATAGGTTGTCATAGTGACCTGTCATAGTGGATATAGGTTGCCATAGTGACCTGTCATAGTGGATATAGGTTGTCATAGTGACCTGTCATAGTGGATATATAGTTGTCATAGTGACCTGTCATAGTGGATATAGGTTGTCATAGTGACCTGTCATAGTGGATATAGGTTGTCATAGTGACCTGTCATAGTGGATATAGGTTGTCATAGTGACCTGTCATAGTGGATATAGGTTGTCATAGTGACCTGTCATAGTGGATATAGGTTGTCATAGTGACCTGTCATAGTGGATATAGGTTGTCATAGTGACCTGTCATAGTGGATATAGGTTGTCATAGTGACCTGTCATAGTGGATATAGGTTGTCATAGTGACCTGTCATAGTGGATATAGGTTGTCATAGTGACCTGTCATAGATAGTGGATATAGTGGATATAGGTTGCCATAGTGACCTGTCATAGTGGATATAGGTTGTCATAGTGACCTGTCATAGTGGATATAGGTTGCCATAGTGACCTGTCATAGTGGATATAGGTTGTCATAGTGACCTGTCATAGTGGATATAGGTTGTCATAGTGACCTGTCATAGTGGATATAGGTTGCCATAGTGACCTTTCATAGTGGATATAGGTTGTCATAGTGACCTGTCATAGTGGATATAGGTTGTCATAGTGACCTGTCATAGTGGATATAGGTTGTCATAGTGACCTGTCATAGTGGATATAGGTTGTCATAGTGACCTGTCATCTAGGATATCGGTTGTCATAGTGATGTGTCATAGTGGATATAGATTGTCATAGTGACCTGTCATAGTGGATATAGGTTGTCATAGTGACCTGTCATAGTGGATATAGGTTGTCATAGTGACCTGTCATAGTGGATATAGGTTGTCATAGTGACCTGTCATAGTGGATATAGGTTGTCATAGTGACCTGTCATAGTGGATATAGGTTGTCATAGTGACCTGTCATAGTGGATATAGGTTGTCATAGTGACCTGTCATAGTGGATATAGGTTGTCATAGTGACCTGTCATAGTGGATATAGGTTGTCATAGTGACCTGTCATAGTGGATATAGGTTGTCATAGTGACCTGTCATAGTGGATATAGGTTGTCATAGTGACCTGTCATAGTGGATATAGGTTGTCATAGTGACCTGTCATAGTGGATATAGGTTGTCATAGTGACCTGTCATAGTGGATATAGGTTGTCATAGTGACCTGTCATAGTGGATATAGGTTGTCATAGTGTGACCTGTCATAGTGGATATAGGTTGTCATAGTGACCTGTCATAGTGGATATAGGTTGTCATAGTGACCTGTCATAGTGGATATAGGTTGTCATAGTGACCTGTCATAGTGGATATAGGTTGTCATAGTGACCTGTCATAGTGGATATAGGTTGTCATAGTGACCTGTCATAGTGGATATAGGTTGTCATAGTGACCTGTCATAGTGGATATAGGTTGTCATAGTGACCTGTCATAGTGGATATAGGTTGTCATAGTGACCTGTCATAGTGGATATAGGTTGTCATAGTGACCTGTCATAGTGGATATAGGTTGTCATAGTGACCTGTCATAGTGGATATAGGTTGTCACCGTGGCTATCATATGGTGGATATAGGTTGTCATAGTGACCTGTCATAGTGGATATAGGTTGTCATAGTGACCTGTCATAGTGGATATAGGTTGTTGTCATAGTGGATATAGGTTGTAGTGACCTGTCATAGTGGATATAGGTTGTCATAGTGACCTGTCATAGTGGATATAGGTTGTCATAGTGACCTGTCATAGTGGATATAGGTTGTCATAGTGACCTGTCATAGTGGATATAGGTTGCCATAGTGACCTTTCATAGTGGATATAGGTTGTCATAGTGACCTGTCATAGTGGATATAGGTTGTCATAGTGACCTGTCATAGTGGATATAGGTTGTCATAGTGACCTGTCATAGTGGATATAGGTTGTCATAGTGACCTGTCATCTAGGATATAGGTTGTCATAGTGACCTGTCATAGTGGATATAGGTTGACCTGTCATAGTGGATATAGGTTGTCATAGTGACCTGTCATAGTGGATATAGGTTGTCATAGTGGATATAGGTTGTCATAGTGACCTGTCATAGTGGATATAGGTTGTCATAGTGACCTGTCATAGTGGATATAGGTTGTCATAGTGACCTGTCATAGTGGATATAGGTTCATAGTGACCTGTCTAGGATATAGGTTGTCATAGTGACCTGTCATAGTGGATATAGGTTGCCATAGTGACCTTTCATAGTGACCTTTCATAGTGGATATAGGTTGTCATAGTGACCTGTCATAGTGGATATAGGTTGTCATAGTGACCTGTCATAGTGGATATAGGTTGTCATAGTGACCTGTCATAGTGGATATAGGTTGTCATAGTGACCTGTGCATCTAGGATATCGGTTGTCATAGTGATGTGTCATAGTGGATATAGGTTGCCATAGTGACCTGTCTTAGTGGATATAGGTTGTCATAGTGACCCTGTCATAGTGGATATAGGTTGTCATAGTGACCTGTCATAGTGGATATAGGTTGTCATAGTGACCTGTCATAGTGGATATAGGTTGTCATAGTGACCTGTCATAGTGGATATAGGTTTTCATAGTGACCTGTCATAGTGGATATAGGTTGTCAAGTGACCTGTCATAGTGGATATAGGTTGTCATAGTGACCTGTCATAGTGGATATAGTTGTCATGTGACATGTCATAGTGGATATAGGTTGTCATAGTGACCTGTCATAGTGGATATAGGTTGTCATAGTGACCTGTCATAGTGGATATAGGTTGTCATAGTGACCTGTCAGTGGATATAGGTTGGATATATGGTTGTCATAGTGACCTGTCATAGTGGATATAGGTTGTCATAGTGGTCATAGTGGATATAGTTGTCATAGTGACCTGTCATAGTGGATATAGGTTGTCATAGTGACCTGTCATAGTGGATATAGGTTGTCATAGTGACCTGTCATAGTGGATATAGGTTGTCATAGTGACCTGTCATAGTGGATATAGGTTGCCATAGTGACCAGATGGATATAGGTTTCATAGTGACATGTTGGTGAAGGTTGTCATAGTGACATGTCATTAGTGGATATAGGTTGTCATAGTGACCTGTCATAGTGGATATAGGTTGTCATAGTGACCTGTCATAGTGGATATAGGTTGTCATAGTGACCTGTCATAGTGGATATAGGTTGTCATAGTGACCTGTCATAGTGGATATAGGTTGCCATAGTGATATAGGATTGTTGTAGTGACCTGTCATAGTGGATATAGGTTGTCATAGTGACATGTCATAGTGGATATAGGTTGTCATAGTGACCTGTCATAGTGGATATAGGTTGTCATAGTGACCTGTCATAGTGGATATAGGTTGTCATAGTGACCTGTCAT